>NC_091190.1:37183854-37346354 GCF_040958095.1 Procambarus clarkii
TTATATATCTACCAATATCTCTTCTATATTATATATATATAATAAACATTATACCTTTGTGCATCTCAATCATGTCCTGTATCACCTCACCCAAAGCGAATATAAGCTTTGGCAGAGTACGGACAATATGCCTTTGAAAATGTATGGAGTGCCTTGCGAAACGCTTCCCTAGGCGTCCGACCATATATATAGTGTGAAAATAAACTTTGGAGAGTTAATTTTTCAACTTCCCTCGCCATTGAAGATATATAAGAAATATTGAGAAGATTCGTGTTAGAATGATTAGTCTTTCCCCTTTCGGTCATTTTCAACAACATACGTTCACAAGAATGACTGCTACCAAAATATGCTAGTATTAGAATGCACGACCCAGCAGAAAGAAATCAAGCTTTCACGATAAAATATCGTCAATATCTGATTTTAAATCAGATACACAAGGCAGAGATTAACGATAACAAAGCGCAACTACTTCATGCTACAGACCAATGGAGACACACCAACATCGGCGAAGACCTCCGTACTCGAATCGACCGAAACCTCGACATTCTTGCAGATTGACATCGCCACAGCACCGAAATCAGGATCCTCAAGAAACTGACAACATTATTCGGAGGACCTATGGCGATTCCTCGACCTAGAAATGGCTTCTTAAATTTTGCTGAATCAATCTCACGGAGAACCAAATCTCTCTCTTAAATCTGGGGATAAACTGTTACATTATGTCCAGACCAAATGAGATGGCCCGGAAAGTGGAGTTGGAGACTCCTATTGGAGGACATATTCAACCTCGAGAAGCAAGTGAAGGTTACCACTAAAGACACCTTGCAAGCGGAACTTATTGCAGAAGGAAATATTCGAGGTAACTACAGAAGCACAATACTGTTCCCTGAGCTCAGAGCAGAAGCTAAGGGCCTTCCTGAAAATAATGTGTGACGATAATCTCTTTCAAGAGAGATTGAGCCTGCTCTTCCCTACTTCAAGTTACGCCAAAAATACAAGTATAAGATGCTACATTCAAGATACGTCACCAGTAGCACAAAACGTTTTGACCAGGAGGCAAAACGTACCCAAAATCCCCCCACTCCACACGCCGGCTCGTCATCAAACCAGCTAACTACCCTTCACCAGCCTGCCTGCTCTTGATTGGTGACTCGCCAGCCGCGCACCTGCACACCGCACCTCAGCGCCCTCTACCCGAGTCAACGTCTGAGCCTGACCAGCTATCAACTTCAGAATATTCCTTGTGCTCTTAGCGTTGACATCTCTCTCTGGAATACTAGCTCATTAGCTCGTATACGAAGGGAGGTTTCAGCCATAGCCGATATTCTCAGCACCATTTTAACATTGTATTATTGTGTCTCACATTGTCTTTGCAGTTCTTTATTATTTCATTGAATTTTTAACTCCCCGAGATTTGTCTTTATTTTCATTTATGTTTAAAGTAAATATATTAAAGTTTCATTGTTCATACTTTGTGTTTTACGTGTTCCTCCCTCTAACTTACCACAGACAACAGGCAAGCAGTCTATATTTTTGTTTTAAGTGTGACCAGGCTTTGACACCTGCCATTGGAGGACTGCCGAACATCAACACTCCAACACTTTCCTGTCACAAAGGAGATAGTCGTCAGGAGAGGTGACAAGTCGCCAATATACATTATTCATAAAAAAAAGACGAATATCTAGCAAAAATGAACCTCATCCTCTCCGCCAAAATAAATTCCAAAGTGTCACGAGGGACACTAAAGCCGAATTGAAAACGAAGATAAACAGATTGATTGAAACTGTGAATGCCAAGAATTCTGGACTCCACCTGTCAAAGTTTACCGGGGAATACAAACCTGGTTATGCATATGGGAATGTCAAGACCCACAGACCTGGAAACCCTCTTCGGCAAATCATCAGCCAGACACCCACACCCATATACAGACTTGCCAAGCAACTCAACTGCCTGCTGACTCCTTATGTGCCTTGTGCTTTTTAGCCTGAAGTCTCCAAACGCCATGCAACCTCTGAAGAATCAACTAACAACTCTCTGTTATTAGTGTGTTTTACAGGATTTTCTTTTCGACTGTTCATAAAACGGAGGAAAGTGTCCTAAAATATATTATTTATAAGAACATTGTCCCCACAAACGCAAATAAGAAGATACAATTAACAATTTACTAGAAAAACATACAAACGGCAAACCTATTTATGAAGAACTCTCCAGACACCAAACAGAACGCCTTAAAAGAGACCAACGTCGTCTATGCATTGCCCACTTGGGGACTCTCAGCCCCAAAGATCTCAGTATAGGCAAGACAACAACGTCTCTCTCTAGGGGATTAACAATGCACAAACAACAGGGCTCCATCATGGAACATATAATCCCCTCACACAACCAGACCATCACCAGAGAAATCTTAACAAGCAAGACACAAATTATCGACAGATACAACGACAACAGGAGATTCGACATCAGCGAGGCCCTACACATCAAAAAGTCAAAACCAACTATCAACAGCCAATTAACACATAATTACATTCTACCCACTTCAAGACCCCGATCAAACACAAAAACAGTAGAAGCAAGAACATAGAACACGCAATAGCCGATCTATACCCATTAATCCATTTGTTCATCTCAATCATGTTCTGTATCATCTCACTCAAAGCGAATATAAGCCTTGGCAGAGTATGGAGAATTAATCTTTGAAGAAGTAAGGAGTGCCTTGTGAAATGCTTCCCTAGGCATCAGACCATAAATATAGTGAGGAAAATGAACTTTGGAGGGTAATTTTTCAACTTTTCTCGACAGTGAAGAAAAACATAAGAAATATGAAGAAGATTCGTGTTAGAATAATTAGTCTTACCCTTTTGGTCATTTACAACAACATATGAGTCGGAGGAACGTGTCGGGTGTGTGACGAATCTCACGGTCTTAGAAACGATGGAACTCTATGCCAACACAACGGCTGTGAGGGTTCATGGATGCTACCTGTAGAGAGAGAAGGTCTGCAGGTCCCTCAGGCACCCCCACGCATCCCAGTAAACTTCGTGTCATCAGATGACTTCCTGGGGGCCATCAAAGCGTCCACCACTAGAACTCTACTCCACATTCCTAAAGCAGCGCGCCCATTTGCAGCAGGGAAATATACAGACCTTCTAAGGAAAGTGAATGAACGGTCAGCAAATCTTAATGCTGCGGTCACCATCAAAGCATGGCATAATTTGCTCCTGTTTGGCAATATTTGCTTAGGCGTACCTGCAAGAGGAGGCAAGTCACTAGCCTCATCAGTCACTAGGGCAATAAATAATTTCCCCAGAGATGACAGCTTGATCCCCATCCCTCCTCAACGCCAAAACCGTCGTGGCAGACCCAAGAGTTCCAATGACAGTTTTAAACTAGGAACACAAATGACCCAAAAAATTTAAGAGTGCAACAGAGTAGGAGCAATTAGGTTACTTACCAGCGAAAACACAATCGCGCCTAGAAATACCGATACCGCCAACTCACTGAGAGAGAAGCACCCTCCTAGAGTACCATGGGAACCCACTGCTCGGGACATAAATGTCCCAGACATGGACCTCTATTCCTCCAAGCGTCTGAGGTATACAAAGCCATCATGTCATTTCCGCCAGGATCAGCAGGGGGATACACTGGAGTAAGACCTCAGCACCTCAAGGAGATGGTAAACCCGGTTCTCGGCGAAGTTGCCGAGACACTATTGTCAGAGGTCACAAAGTTTGTCAACGACTGCCTCTCTGGGTTGATCCCAGATACAATTAAACTTTTCTTCTTCAGAGCATCCCTTTGTGCCCTTAAGAAGAAAGATGGAGTCAGACCCATTGCCGTGGGTAACACACTTCGGCGCCTTGTTGCTAGGGCAGCTGTCAGAAACATCAGCACGGAAGCTGCAGTGATGCTTCGACCCCATCAACTGGGTTTTGGTGTTCCTCATGTCTGTGAAGCATCAGCTCATGCAGCAGGAGCCTATATTAAGCACCTCCCAGAAAATAAGGCATTAATTAAATTAGACTTTAAAAATGCCTTCAACCAGGTAAAAAGGGGTGTGGTACTGGAAGAACTGTACTGGAGTGAACGATATGGAAGAAAATGCAAGATTGAACCAGTGAAGAGCAGAGGTGCCATAGGCACAATCAGAGAACACTGTATAAACATCAGAGGTCTGCGGTTGTTCAACGTCCTCCCAGCAACTATAAGAAATATTGCCGGAACAACCGTGGACATCTTCAAGAGAAAACTGGATGGTTTTCTAAGAGAAATTCCGGATCAGCCGGGCTGTGGTGGGTATGTGGCCCTGCGGGCCGCTCCAAGCAACAGCCTGGTGGACCAGACTCTCACAAGTCGAGCCTGGCCTCGGGCCGGGCTTGGGGAGTAGAAGAACTCTCAGAACCCCATCAACCAGGTATCAACAGTCACCTGTTGACTACATTGAATTAGAGGACTTACTTCAAGTTGCTGAAGGTAAATTTAAGCATATTAAGCAACATATGAATCTGTACTTGACAGAACTTTACCAAACCCCAATAGGTGAAACTGAACTTGAGGACATTGTAAATGATTTAGCCCAGTACGAAGATGATGTACAGGTTAAACTTCAACCCTTTAAAAAGTAAATTGCTAAAAACAAATTAACAACAGCCTCTACTGCACATCCAGATCGTGATGTCAAATTACCTCAGATCAATATACCCAAATTCTCTGTGAACGAAAATGAGAGTTGGGATGATTTCTGGAGTAAATTCGTGGATGCAGTAGACTCTAAAGCTAACATCCCTCAAACAACCAAGTTCACTTATTTACAAGGCTTGTTACGAAATGAAGCCGTGAAGGTAATCTCTAACATAACACTGACCAGTGATGGTTACGACCTAGCTGTTCAATTGCTTAAGAGCAACTACGATAACAAGGAAAGGACTATTACTATCTTAGTCCAAAAATTGCTGGATTTACAATCTGCTAATAATTCTACAGATTCTCTCCAAACTTTAAGACTAGAGCTAGAATCTTTACTCAAGGCCTTAAGCCTTAAAGTCCAAATTCAGACTGCTGAATGGATGACAAAGGTAGTTGTAAGGTGCAAATTACAAAGAGAAACTTTAGATAAATTGTGTACTATGTACAATAAAACCTCTCTGACCATGAATGAAATTACAGAAGGTTTACATACCCTAGTCGAAAGACAAAGAGCCAACCAAGATGGGAAGAGTGTTTCAAACCTCTCTACTAACTCTCATCATAAACCCCAACGTACCGCAACTACTGTAGTAAAACCAGATTTCAATAAATCATCTCCGAAATGGAAATCTGGAAATGTAGGTACATACACAGTGAACCCTATAAACCCTGTAGTGAGCACCACTCCTACGACTTCTCCTACAGTGAAAAAGGGTTTGTTCTGCAATAATGAACATCTTACTTATAAGTGTAGTACTTATCCAGACCATAACACCCGAATTCATCGTTTGCAAGAGTTACACAGATGCACAAGGTGCACGGGTCCTCATGACCCCAATAGCTGTACTGCTTCCTTACGTATGTGCAACAAGTGCCACAAGGGTAGACACCATTATTCCTTGTGTGGTAGTGATCAATCAAGATCAACCAATCCTCATAAAAAAATTGTAAAATTTACTTCTGTACAGTATTGTAAGGTGCATCAAGACATAAGTGTACTTGCAACAGTCGAATAACACAACTACGTTACCAACAGCTCAATTAAAATTATTTAGTAAGGGATCTAAAATTTCCACTCGTGGTCTTTTTGACCAAGGTTCGCAGAAAACCTTTATTTCTCAACAGCTAGTTGATCAGTTGAAACTGAAGCCTATTGCTCGAGTGAATTTGAATATCTCTGGATTCCTAACTAATAGTGGACCTCGTGACTACCAGGTTGTTAAAGTCTTGGTACGCTTAGGAGGCTGCACCAGCCCAATTCAAGCTATAGTCGTTGACAAGATCCCCTCAGATTTACATGTTACAGGTCTTGCTCAAACAGTCAAATTTCTTAATCGCATTTCAATCAAATTTCAATCAATCGCTTAAATCAAATTTCCTTAATCTTATTCGCTGACTTTTATTATAGATTTATTACTGGATGCACCAGGCAACGAGGTGTAAACTTGTTACTGTCAGCTGGGGGTAAACTACTCACAGGACCGGTGTTGATCCAACAACATTCTAAATCTGCTAGTAATCAACCAACTAATTCAATAGTGGCGTGACTAGGCCTAGAGCAGTCACCACTACATGACAGAGACGAAACCGATGATGATGAGTCCAATCCCCCTGTTCACAAATTATGAGATTTGGACACCTTAGGCATAGTCCCTGATCAACGCAGTCCAGATGACACATGGACGTATCAACATTATCTTGATTGATTTTCCAAGATAATCAATATTAGGTGAGACTCCCGTGGAAGCTGAACCACCCACAGCTTCCAGTAAATTATTTCATGGCCTCAACCCAATTAAATTCTCAATTAGCTAGGCTACGAAAGCAACCAGATAAATTGCAACTGTATCATGCTTTAATACAGCAACAACTTGCTAACAAATTTATAGAAGTTGTTGAAGAAGACAACCATAAGACAGGTCATTATTTGCCACATCATGCTGTCTTGAAAGATTCAGTTACAACACCAATCAGGATTGTAATTAATTGTAGTGCCAAATTAAAGGCAGACAGCGTGTCACTAAATGATTGTCTACAAACTGGACCTAGCTTAACCCAAAGACTACAAGATGTCTTATTACGATTTCACTCTGGTGTTTTCGCCTATACGGCCGACATTAGTAAGACCTTTTTAAGAGTAGGCTTACAAGAGACGGATCGTGATTTTACTAAATTTCTCTGGGTGAAAGATCCACAGGATCCTAATAGCGAAATCATTACTTATAGATTTGCCTCAGTATTGTTTGGAGCGACATCTTACCTTACCTTGAGGTTACCTTGAGGTGCTTCCGGGGCTTAGCGTCCCCGCGGCCCGGTCGTCGACCAGGCCTCCTGGTTGCCAGACTGATCAACCAGGCTGTTGGACGCGGCTGCTCGCAGCCTGACGTACGAGTCACAGCCTGGTTGATCAGGTATCCTATGGAGGTGCTTATCCAGTTCTCTCTTGAACACTGTGAGGGGTCGGCCAGTTATGCCCCTTATGTGTAGTGGAAGCGTGTTGAACAGTCTCGGACCTCTGATGTTGATAGAGTTCTCTCTCAGAGTACCAGTTGCACCTCTGTTTTTCAACGGGGGTATTCTGCACATCCTGCCATGTCTTCTGGTCTCATGTGATATTATTTCTGTGTGCAGGTTTGGGACCAGCCCCTCTAATATTTTCCACGTGTAAATTATTATGTACCTCTCCCGCCTGCGCTCAAGGGAGTACAGTTTTAGGCTCTTTAGTCGGTCCCAATAGTTTAGATGTTTTACTGAGTGGATTCTAGCAGTAAAGGATCTCTGCACGCTCTCCAGGTCAGTAATTTCTCCAGCTTTGAAAGGTGCTGTCATTGTGCAGCAGTACTCCACTCTAGAGAGCACAAGCATTTTGATCTTCACCATTCTTCACCATTCTTACTCCAGGCTACTCTGGATACACGCCTTAAGAAGTCTAATAGCCTCTACAAGACTGAGATTAGCAACAATTTATACGTTGACAATTTTCAAGGAACCACTAATGATGAGAATAAACTAGTGGAAATCTACCATGAGGCTAATAGTGAACTGTTGGGAGCTAACATGCCCTTACAGTCGTGGGCCTCCAATAATAAAAAACTCAACCAAATAATCGAGGAAGATTTCCCTGAGTATAAGGTACCTCACAAATTGAAAGTCTTAGGTATGGAGTGGAATACTTCCACAGACAAATTGAATATCAAGTTGGTGGATTTCAATCATTCACCTCTAACCATGAGAAAACTACTCTCCCATGTCAGCAAGCCATTTGACCCTTTAGGCCTACTCAGTCCTATTCTAATTAAGGGTAAACTCCTTATGCAGGAGTGCTGGCAAAGGAATTTGAGGTGGGATGGAACGTTGCCGGAGGATCTCCAAGAAAAATGGCAGCAGTTGATTCCTGATTACAACAAACTTAGTATTCTACAGTTTCCTCGAAATACCTTATACAATTTTAAGGTATTCTCATAGGTAAGGTAAAACTCATAGGTAAGGTAAAACTCATAGTTTTACATTACCATGAGCATAATACATTGCATGGTGGAGTATTAGATACTCTTACTGAAATCAGACAACGTTTTTGGCTTCCCCAAGGTCGCCAAACTGTCAAATATTTAATCAAGTCTTGTGTAATCTGCAAGAGATATGATGCTCGAGTGTGTCCTTATCCAGGTCCACCGCCCCTACCTAAGGAGCGAGTCGTCCACCTTCGTCCCTTTGAAACCACAGGTGTCGACTATACAGGAGCACTAATTTTAACAGGCACACCGGACAAGATTCCAGTGAAAGCCTACATTTGCCTTTTCACGTGTGCTACCACACGCGGAGTACATTTAGAAGTAACTTCTGACATGAGTGCAGAAGCCTTTCTGCAAGCCTTTCGCAGGATCTCAGATAATGGATTTAACTTCGTGGCAGGAGAAGCTTGTTTACAAGAAATATGGAACCATCCAGAAGTACACTCTGTGCTTAAACAAAGACAATGCTATTGGAAATTTATTCCTCCAAGAGCACTACGGCACGGCGGTTTTTACCAAAGAATGGTGGAAACTGTTAAGAAATGCCTAAGAAAAACCTTACACAGGCAGAAAATTAATCTCACTGAATTACAGACCCTTGTCGTGGAAATTGAAGCACGAGTCAACAACAGACCTCTAACCTACTTAACAGAAGATTTCTCCCAAAGAGAACCCCTAAGCCCCTCTCATTTGATTCATGGTGGTCTTCTGGGCCCTCTAATATCTCTAGGAGAGGAGGATCCAGCAGACCCTTCGTGTGTCAAAGCTAGTGACTTGGTGGAGAGTTATAGACACCTTTCAAGAGTAATAGAGAAATGGAATGAGGTCTGGACACGTGAATATTTAACTGCTTTAAGAGAATATCATTATGGAGCTGCAAGCCCATACAATAAAGTTCAACTTAAACCAGGTGATCTTGTCCTAGTAGACAGTGATGGACCCAGGTCAGATTGGCCTATAGGTAAAATTGTTGACATCCATCCTGACCGCCATGGTGTATTACGAATTGTTAAAGTTCAGTGTCGAGGCACTACTACCTTGAAAACACTAGAAAAATTAGTACCTTTAGAGTTAGCAGAACACGAGTGTTCTACAGACATACCTGTAACCCAAGTTTCAGAGAACAATGATTCTACTCAACTGAGCATAAGACCATCAAGAGTCGCTGCTCAGAACTGCAAACAGAAACTTAAACAATATTTTGATTCTATTCAAGAGTAGATAACTTATCATTTAAACTTGAGGTGACCATGCTGATGCAGTGATGAGTTGATGTCCAGTAATTAGTTACGAGTCATAGTGACCCTGGACAGTAGCCTCACTGTATTGATGAGGTCTCCTTAATCTTAAATGAACCAATTATTCATAATTTATTTTGTTAATATCCTTCTGTTTCTTACAAAGGAATTATTTAATAATTTTCAATGTTTATTTACGTCCCCATGTTGACTTAGTCATCTACCACAGATTCGGGACATTCGTTAGGTGTGTACTAACCTACTAACCCATGAATATAACTTCAGGATAGAGAAACAGGTGTACGTTAGTACTAATACCTGAACTACGACCCGAGTTTTCTCTCCCCGGAGTTATGTTGGAAATAACCAACAGTTTTATACATCTTTGTATTTTATACAACCATTGTATTAACCACAAGTAGTTATTAAAATTACTAACTTGTAGATTTGATCATTATCATGATTTATTTAGACATATTGCCAGATTCTTCCTAGTCAGAGTGACGACGTGAGGAACGACAGGCAGTAACATGAATTCTCTCCACATTTAGTTGGATTTATAACAAGAGTCCAGTTTATCATTTCCTTTACTAAAAATAGTTACTTACTAATAAGTTTAATTTCGTAGTATACTACTACTTACTGGAACTCCCTTATATTGTTGATATCAAACATTCTAGAGGAAATTACTTTGATGTAAATGATTTTACTTTAAATTTTCTCGATTGGCTGCACAACTTTCATAAACCAATTTATGTTACGAGAAATTCTATTTTATCACAGAAGAATTTAATGTGATATTAATACTCGTCATTACCTCTTCCTTTCTTAGTCAATTGCGACATATACATATCCATTTACGCTCGAGATGTCTATCGAGAGCCGCGCATGCGCAATAAGGAAGAGGGGGAAGACGGAAGAGCGTCACTAGACACAAGAGAACGAGAGAGCACGACGCAGACGCCATTGTCATCGTGTAGCAGAGCTATGTTTTGATCCCATTTATTTCGCTCCCACGACCAGTAGAGCGGTGCCACGTTATCTGACACAATAGCCGTGTCCCCGACTAGCATATGAGCAATTCCAAAGTCAACGCCTTTCAAACAGCAGCTGGAGGACGAAGAATTGCTCAAGTCTCCACATCAACGGACACGCGGCTCGGCAGCTAGGTTTACCTTTTTGTTATTATGTGGCCACAATTAACATTTAGGCTAGTTGTCGTTAGGTCGTAGAACCAACAAATAAATCCCGTACGTGTCTTGAGTAATTTTACAATCTGAATAGATGATTATTTGCATTATTTCTCTCTTGAAGAAATTTATAGTACTTGAATATAAATTGCACAGATATTGGCTGAAATTTCCTACAGTTATCCTCATGATTTAGGATTTATTTGTAGTTACTTATTATGTAGAAGATTTCTACAATGTAATTGCCTTTCAGTACCAAGGCGACGCCAACCGAGGTGCTAGGCTTCCCACCGTTTCGTGCAACAATTTGCCCTATGCAACACGTCGTCGGTGGAGCGTAGCAACTGATTACACCTCACTAGATTTACAGCTAAGCTGTCCCTTTTTTATCTGTAGCAATAACGCTGTAGTTACAGTAGTGATCTCTCAAAGAGATCACTTATACTAACCCATTGATTTACTGATACTGTTCTACATTTCAGTAGTATATTGAGGAGCATTTACCTCCAATTAATATTATATATAATCAACCTTATTTATTTTCATATTTTATTTACTCTGGTGAAGAACCAGCACCAGAATAATGCTAGGGATGTATTCATCTTTTAGCATGTAACCCCCCAATTTTGTGTAAGTTAATTTGACTCCATTTATATAAGAATTACAGTCTTACTAAGATCCATAGGACACTAGTTCTTGGGATCAGTTTTTCCATTGCTTTATTTGTTTTCCACTTTTTCTCAAAAAGTGGTGGTACTTCATAGCTATCGAAGTATATATTTAATTACTAGTTATTGGAGTCAGGTTTCCCCCACAACAGGCGGGGGACAGAAACCTAGCAACGGGCTGGTTCACGGGCAGACTGCAGGACTTATTTGCCGAGCTTGGGGGCGTTGGAGGAGGCTCGAGGAGTTGGGAGGAGGAGGGGGGGAAGAAGCTGCAGGTAGAGGTCTTCTGGGACTGGTAGACTACTGTATTAGAGAAGAGTGGTGGTTGTTGGGGGAGGAGGGGAAGCGTTACATGGTTACTGATGACAGAAGGGAACAAGGGGTGGGGTAAGTTGGAACAAGTAGTGGGGGTGAAAAGCAGCAACACCAACAGCATTAATACCTACGTGCATGAATTTAGTATTAATTAACGTGTTCGGCATAAACCGGCGCAGCCTAAGTGAGGGACTGAGAGAGAGAGAGAGAGAGAGAGTGGGGGTGGGGCGCTTTCCCCTCATCCGCTTCTAGTCCTCCCCTCCTGTCTCACCCCCGCCCCTCTACCACCACACCACCACCACTACTACTCAGCCATTAAAGGTCTTTGACACTCGCCGAGTTATCTTGGAAGATAACACTGACGGTGGAACTTGGGGATAAGAAGGAAGGTGATATCTGCAGGTGACATCGGCAGGTGGGATCACCAGGTGACATCCCATTGATGGATGGAATTATCAAGGGAAAGCACCAAGCCATTACAACTATATAGCACTGGGAAGGGGTCAGGATAAGGATTTGGGATGGGACGGGGGGAAGGGAATGGTGCCCAACCACTTGTGGACGGTCTCGGAGGATTAAACGCCGACCTGCATGAAGCGAGACCGTCGCTCTACCGTCCAGCCCAAGTGGACATCCCATTGACTCGAATTGAATTCTAAACACAATAATGATGAATAAAACAACTTACCCAAAGACTATACTACAATCACCTTCTGTGGTTGATTGTTCAATAAATCCCTGAACTATATGTTTAACACATTTCTCACCCTGTCCATGGAGGACAGAAGAAAATGTATATGCTGGTTAGCATTTTTAATGTGTGGCCACGTCTGTGGTAGAATATAATAATAATAATAATAATAATAATAATAATAATAATAATAATAATAATAATAATAATAATAATAATAAATATAGCATATCTCGTGTACAGTTACGAGCCGTAGAGTCTTGAGCTTCATATGGAGGGAGGGACGCCCAAGTCCAGGCTGGAGAAAACCACTAGGGTGAAAGAACACTGATCCATTCATAATCTACTCTAATTGTGTCTTATTTTTTCCATCTACACTCATTTTCTCAAGTAATATGTGTGTGATTAAGGTGCTACTTGCCCCGCTTCTGTGCCAGGTAAGTTACGGGCTCACCGTAGCCCGTGCTACTTGCCCCGCTCCTGTGCCAGGTAAGTTACGGGCTCACCGTAGCCCGTGCTACTTGCCCCGCTCCTGTGCCAGGTAAGTTACGGGCTCACCGTAGCCCGTGCTACTTGCCCCGCTCCTGTGCCAGGTAAGTTACGGGCTCACCGTAGCCCGTGCTACTTGCCCCGCTCCTGTGCCAGGTAAGTTACTGGCTCACCATAGCCCGTGCTACTTGCCCTGCTCCTGTGCCAGGTAAGTCCACTACGGGCTCACCATAGCCCGTGCTACTTGCCCCGCTCCTGTGCCAGGTAATTTACGGGCTCACCATAGCCCGTGCTACTTGCCCCGCTCCTGTGCCAGGTAAGTTACTGGCTCACCATAGCCCGTGCTACTTGCCCTGCTCCTGTGCCAGGTAAGTCCACTACGGGCTCACCATAACTCGTTCTACTTGCCCCGCTCCAGTGCCAGGAAAGTTACGGGCTCACTATAGCCCGTGCTACTTGCCCCGCTCCAGTGCCAGGAAAGTTACGGGCTCACTATAGCCCGTGCTACTTGCCCCGCTCCTGTGCCAGGTAAGTTACTGGCTCACCATAGCCCGTGCTACTTGCCCTGCTCCTGTGCCAGGTAAGTCCACTACGGGCTCACCATAGCTCGTTCTACTTGCCCCGCTCCAGTGCCAGGAAAGTTACGGGTTCACTATAGCCGTGCTACTTGCCCTCGCTTCTGTGCCAGGTAAGTTACGGGCTCACCGTAGCCCGTGCTACTTGCCCCGCTCCTGTGCCAGGTAAGTTACTGGCTCACCATAGCCCGTGCTACTTTCCCCGCTCCTGTGCCAGGTAAGTCCACTACGGGCTCACCATATTCCGTGCTACTTGCCCCGCTCCTGTGCCAGGTAAGTCTACTACGGGCTCACCATAGCCCGTGCTACTTGCCCTGCTCCTGTTCCAGGTAAGTCCACTACGGGCTCACCATAGCCCGTGCTACTTGCCCCGCTCCTGTACCAGGTAAGTCCACTACGGGCTCACCATAGTCCGTGCTACTTGCCCCGCTCCTGTGCCAGGTAAGTCCACTACAGGCTCACCATAGCCCGTGCTACTTGCCCTGCTCCTGTGCCAGGTAAGTCCACTACGGGCTCACCATAGCCCGTGCTACTTGCCCCGCTCCTGTACCAGGTAAGTCCACTACGGGCTCACCATAGTCCGTGCTACTTGCCCCGCTCCTGTGCCTGGTAAGTCCACTACAGGCTCACCATAGCCCGTGCTACTTGCCCCGCTCCTGTGCCAGGTAAGTCCACTACGGGCTCACCATAGCCCGTGCTACTTGGAACTTTTTGTTCCAAATAGGGAATCTTAAACAACAACAACAACAAGGACACCAATATAATTAAGTCTATGCTGGGAGTGGCTGTTCTAATCACAGTTTTCTACCTTAGATGGCATTACTTAAATGGCCTTATCTAAGACATCATTAAGACATGGAGTGACATGAGTTCTTCCCAAGGCTAACTACTGACCTTTCTCCCCGGATGCTGCCCACAACAGTTGCCAAGCTCCCGGGTACCTATTTTTACCTCTAGGTGAACAGATGCATCAGATGAAAGGTATCATGCCTAACCGTCTCCGTCCAGCTTGGAATATTTATTAAAAACAATTTGTTGCTACGTGCGAATTATCAGGATTATTAATAAAGATTAATTAATAATGATAATTAATTATTAATACATTATTAATAAAGTATAAACAAATAAAATAAATCACTATTTCTAAAGCAAACTTTTATGCTCAATAAATATTGAGACATAAGAATAAAGGTACTGTTATTTATTATTTAAAAGGCACTGTTGTTGTTTAAGATTCAGCTACTGGGAACACAGTTCCAAGTAGCATGGGCTATGGTGAGCCCGTAGTGGACTTACCTGGCACAGGAGCGGGGCAAGTAGCACGGGCTATGGTGAGCCCGTAGTGGACTTACCTGGCACAGGAGCGGGGCAAGTAGCACGGGCTATAGTGAGCCCGTAGAGGACTTACTAAAAAAAGGCACTGTTTTTACCTTTTGTTTTTATTATTAAAAAGGTACCTTTCTTTCTCTCTCACTTGCTCCTCACCTCTCGCCTCTCTCTCTTCCCTCACTCATCTGCCTGTACTCTTCTTTCTATTAGTACTATGTACTATTTCCGGGCTATTCATGCCCATGCCACCTCTTGGGTAGCTTAATCGTCAGTCTTCATCAATCAATCCCTTCTTCTTCACATGACGTGATAATAGTCCACAACGGACCAAAACGTCGTTGTTTCAGCATTGTCTGATGAGTGGTTTGATCATTATATCTTCAGCCCCGTCATTATGACTCATCGTTTGCATACTGTATCAGGCCTATGGCCCCATACCAGGCTAAATTCATTCATATATATATATATATATATATATATATATATATATATATATATATATGTATATATATATATATATATATATATATATATATATATATATATATATATATATATATATATATATATATATATATATATATATATATATATTATTAAATATGACCGAAAAAATATGACTTTTAAATATGACTTTTAAATTAAATATGACTTTTCGGTCATATTTAATAATATATGTCTACAGGAAAGACTGCTACCAAAATATACTAATATATATATATATATATATAGGGGACAACCTCGTCCCCCCTAGCCAGGAGGGAGAGACAAATACTCCAGTGCAAGGTGACATTCACTTTACCTAAGGGGATGGCAGAAGAAGCCGCTACCAGCCAGCTCACCCCTCCCGAAGCCAATCAAAGGAGAGGCACATGCAGTGGTTGTGGGAGCAACATCAGCATCAACTCTGTCTCCAGAGTCATACGCCAGCATGGTGACTGGTTGATACCTGGTTGATGGGGTTCTGGGAGTTCTTCTACTCCCCAAGCCCGGCCCGAGGCCAGGCTCGACTTGTGAGAGTTTGGTCCACCAGGCTGTTGCTTGGAGCGGCCCGCAGGCCCACATACCCACCACAGCCCGGTTGGTCCGGCACTCCTTGGAGGAATAAATCTAGTTTCCTCTTGAAAATGTCCACGGTTGTCAGGACATTCTGACTGTCCTGGGTCAGGGAGGCCTCCCGTGGGAGGAGGCAGCACTCAGGAGCCTGTTGCACCAGTACAAATCGCAACAGATTACATTGCAACAGACGACCTGCTAGAGGCAATTAAAGCAACGTCAACCAGGACACTCACACACATCCCAAAGGCCTCTCGCCCATTTGCTGCAGGGAAATACATGGACCTCATCGCAAAAGTCAACAGAGGGTCAAATAACCTTGATGCACCTGATACCATCAAAGCCTGGCACAATCTGCTACTTTTTGGCAATGCATGCTTAGGTGTACCAGACAGAGGAGGCAAGACACTGGCCTCATCTGTCAATAAAGCAATTAGGGATTTTCCTAGGGCTGACAACCTAGTCCGCCTCCCCAAACACACCAAACACCGCCGAGGCAGACCAAGTACGACAATCAGCGACAACAGAAAATTAGGTACCCAAGTCAGCAAGAAAATTGAAGAGGGCAATACAGTCGGGGCACTCAGGTTGATCACAAGTGAGGACAAAATTTTGCCCAGGGATGAAACCACAGCCCAAGCACTGAGAGAAAAACACCCCGTCAGGGCCGTAGGTGGACCTCCCCCACAGGTCAGCCTCGCCCCTAACCAGGAACCTCTCGTCCTCCGGGAGTCAGAGGTTTATAAAGCTATCGTTTCATTTCCCCCGGGCTCCTCAGGAGGCTACACAGGGGTAAGACCTCAACATGTGAAGGAAATGGTGAACCCTGTTCTTGGCCCAGCTGCAGAAGCGCTCCTGACAGAAATCACAACGTTTGTCAACAACTGCCTCGCCGGGTTAATCCCTGATGAAATCAAACCATTCTTCTTTGGTGCATCCCTATGTGCCCTGAAAAAGAAGGGGGGAGGGATCAGACCCATTGCCGTTGGTAATACCCTTCGCCGCCTAGTTGCAAGGGCTGCTGTCAGAAGTATCCGAATGGAAGCAGCCACCATGCTGCAACCCAACCAGCTGGGGTTTGGAGTCCCCCAAGGCTGTGAAGCAGCGGCTCATGCTGCACGAGCCTACATTAGCTCTCTTACTGAAGACCAGGCAGTAGTAAAATTAGATTTTAAAAACGCTTTCAACACGGTCAAAAGGGAAGCAATCCTCACTGCAGTCCAGGAACATTGCCCAAGCATTCTCCCGTTTGTGTCAGCAGGCTACAGCAAAGACTCAACCCTCCTGTTTGGCAAACATGAAGTCACCTCAGCAGAGGGAATTCAACAGGGTGACCCACTTGCACCGTTCCTCTTTTGCATAGCGGTTCGAGAAATTACAACCAGACTGTCCAGCGAGCTCAACATCTGGTTCCTGGATGATGGCACTCTGGCAGGCACACAAGATTCCCTGCTAGAAGACCTACAGCTGGTGAAGACACGGGGGGAGTCCATGGGTCTCGTTCTTAACCCCTCCAAGTGCGAAATTATTGCATCCAGTGAAGTAATCATTAGAGCAGTGAAATCAGTTCTACCAGAAGCCTCAGTCGTTAAACCTACCGACAGCACACTACTCGGAGCACCTCTGGGCCACAATGCTATTGCTGCGGTCCTTGACGAAAAGTTTAGAGACCTAAAGAGGATGGAAGAGAGAATTGGGGATTTGGACTCCCACGATGCCCTCTGCCTTCTCACAAAGTGCCTTACCTTGCCCAGGCTAACATACTTCTTAAGGTGTGCACCAACTTTTGGCAACCCACTTCTAAATCAATATGATGAGCTCCTCAGGTCAATATTCAGGAAGGCGCTCAACCTAGATTTAGATGACAGTCAGTGGGACCAAGCAACACTACCAGTGAGATTTGGAGGGATAGGCATACGAAAGGCAACTGAGGTAGCACTTCCAGCATTCTTATCCTCATGTACAGCAGCCAACGAATTGGTAGGGCAGATCCTACCAGAGCGTATGAGAGAGACAGCGGGAACTCATGATCAAACGTTCATCGAAGCAGCCAGACAATGGGACACCATTGCACACCCTCAACCCCGGCCAGAAGTCCCAAAAGACCACAAGCAGGCCCACTGGGATAGCCCCATAATGGAAAAGACTGTCACAGCAATGATTGACAACGCTGATGCTGAAAACAAAGCCCGCCTCCTAGCGGTAACAGCACCCCACGCCGGGGATTTCTTATTTGCTGTGCCCAATGCAGCCCAGGGAACTCGCCTCAGTCATGACGCTCTCCGCATTGGAGTTGCCTTTCGCCTTGCCGCCCCCATCCTCACCGAACTTAGGTGCATCTGCGGAACTGCGATGGCAGACCAATATGGTCGTCATGGTCTGGTATGTCGTAAATCACAGGGTAAAATTGCAAGACATGAAGAAGTCAACGACATCATCAAGAGGAGCCTCGCCACAGCCTGCTGCCCGGCACAAAGAGAACCACACTTATCCAGACCTAACGACCCTCAGAAGCGCCCTGATGTGGTCACCTTGCTACCTTGGAAGGATGGTAAGCAAGTGGTATGGGACTACACGTGCGCTGCCACACTGGCCAGTACCTACCTCCACTACAGCACTCGTGAAAGCGGTGGTGCTGCTTCTTTCAGGGAATCGCAGAAAATTATTAAATATAGAGGTCTAGCACACTGCTACAGCTTTGTTCCGATCGGCTCGGAGACCCTCGGTTCGTGGGGAAAATGTGCATTGAAGTTCCTGAAGGAATTGGGGGACAAATTGATCAGCGCTACAAAAGACCAGAGAGCAAAAAGTTTCTTGTTCCAGCGCCTCAGTGTTGCGATTCAGCGGGAATATGCCTGTTGCGTCTTGGGCACTAGTCCAACTTCAGAGGAATTCGAAGAAGTGTTTGACTTGCAACAATGATCGAACCCGTCTGTGACATTCATCAATGTTTCCCATTGTTGTGTTTTTCAAGAGATCCATAACCTTTAAGCACCTTTTTGCATTATTATTTTTGTATCAACCCATGTATATCTTGTAACCATCAAATGCATAATAAAGCACAAAAAATAAAAAAGGAAGGGGGTGGTAGGAGAAAAGCACACAGAAACTGTATTGGAGGGGATCTAAACATTCCCTCTAATGCGTTATGCTTGGTTTCCTCCGAGGCTATGGGTCCCCCTTCTTCCAGCTGGAGGTGGTACTCCCTTCCATATTATATATATATATATATATATATATATATATATATATATATATATATATATATATATATATATATATATATATATATATATATATATATATATATTTATATTTATATATATATCATATTATATATATATATATATATATATATATATATATATATATATATATGTATATATATATATATATATATATATATATATATATAAATATATATATATAAATATATATATATATATATATATATATATATATATATATATATATATATAAATATATATATATATATATATAAATATATATATATATATGCGAACAAGCATGAATGGTCCCCAGGACAATATGCAACTGAAAACTCACACCCCAGAAGTGACTCGAACCCATACTCCCAGGAGCAACGCAACTGGTATGTACAAGATGCCTTAATCCACTTGACCATCACGACCGGACATAATGAGGTGATAGCCGAGGCTATTTGAACCACCCCACCGCCGGCACTCGGATAGTAATCTTGGGCATAGCATTTTACCAAATCACCTCATTCTTTGGGGCACACGTGAGGAACACAAATGCGAACAAGCCTGAATGGTCCCCAGGACAATATGCAACTGAAAACTCACACCCCAGAAGTGACTCGAACCCATACTCCCAGGAGCAACGCAACTGGTATGTACAAGACGCCTTAATCCACTTGACCATCACGACCGGACATAATGAGGTGATAGCCGAGGCTATTTGAACCACCCCACCGCCGGCACTCGGATAGTAATCTTGGGCATAGCATTTTACCAAATCACCTCATTCTTTGGGGCACACGTGAGGAACACAAATGCGAACAAGCCTGAATGGTCCCCAGGACAATATGCAACTGAAAACTCATTCAGGCTTGTTCGCATTTGTGTTCCTCACGTGCGCCCCAAAGAATGAGGTGATTTGGTAAAATGCTATGCCCAAGATTACTATCCGAGTGCCGGCAGTAGGGTGATTCAAATAGCCTCGGCTATCACCTCATTATGTCCGGTCGTGATGGTCAAGTGGATTAAGGCGTCTTGTACATACCAGTTGCGTTGCTCCTGGGAGTATGGGTTCGAGTCACTTCTGGGGTGTGAGTTTTCAGTTGCATATTGTCCTGGGGACCATTCAGGCTTGTTCGCATTTGTGTTCCTCACGTGTGCCCCAAAGAATGAGGTGATTTGGTAAAATGCTATGCCCAAGATTACTATCCGAGTGCCGGCGGTGGGGTGGTTCAAATAGGCTCGGCTATCATCTCATTATGTCCGGTCGTGATGGTCAAGTGGATTAAGGCGTCTTGTACATACCAGTTGCGTTGCTCCTGGGAGTATGGGTTCGAGTCACTTCTGGGGTGTGAGTTTTCAGTTGCATATTGTCCTGGGGACCATTCAGGCTTGTTCGCATTTGTGTTCCTCACGTGTGTCCCAAAGAATGAGGTGATTTGGTAAAATGCTATGCCCAAGATTACTATCCGAGTGCCGGCGGTGGGGTGGTTCAAATAGCCTCGGCTATCACCTCATTATGTCCGGTCGTGATGGTCAAGTGGATTAAGGCGTCTTGTACATACCATTTGCATTGCTCCTGGGAGTATGGGTTCGAGTCACTTCTGGGGTGTGAGTTTTCAGTTATATATATATATATATATATATATATATATATATATATATATATATATATATATATATATATATATATATATATATATATATATATATATATATATATATATATATATATATATATATATATTGGTGTATACTGGCAGCAGGTTTTCTTTCAAACATGTTTCATTGAATATGACCGCATATTCTGTATTTATTATTTTCTGGTTTAGGGCTTCTATCCCTCTAACTATTTTCTTAGCATCAGGGCTTAATTGGAATAGGAGTTCTCCAAAACTCATTTTCGTACTTTTAAGGTGAAGAAAAGAAGTGATTTACTATAGAGTGTATTAAACTTATTTGTATAATTTGCACGACGTTTCGAACCTCCATGGTTCATTCTCAAGTGAACAATCTTACAATACTAGTTCATTTTATACCCGCATTAGGTCAGGTGATAATACAATGAAGGTGAAAAACATGGGGGGATACATAAGGGATAAACATAGGGGCTGCAGAAGGCTTATTGGCCCATACGAGGCATCTCCTATCTAAACACAAAGATTAATCCAGTGTAATTGGCCTGTTATGTTGGACATTGTCTTCTGTGTTGGCATCGATATGTTCTTGTCTTGTCCTTACTCTCATGGTGGGTAGAGTAAATAGTTCCGTGATTTGGGTGTTCATGGTAGGTCGCTCTATTCTTATGGCGTCTTGTACATACCGGATAGGCACTCGGATAGTAATCTTGGGCATAGCATTTTACCAAATCACCTCATTCTTTGGGACACACGTGAGGAACACAAATGCGAACAAGCCTGAATGGTCCCCAGGACAATATGCAACTGAAAACTCACACCCCAGAAGTGACTCGAACCCATACTCCCAGGAGCAACGCAACTGGTATGTACAAGACGCCTTAATTCATAAGAATAGAGCGACCTACCATGAACACCCAAATCACGGAACTATTTACTCTACCCACCATGAGAGTAAGGACAAGACAAGAACATATTGATGCCAACACAGAAGACAATGTCCAACATAACAGGCCAATTACACTGGATTAATCTTTGTGTTTAGATAGGAGATGCCTCGTATGGGCCAATAAGCCTTCTGCAGCCCCTATGTTTATCCCTTATGTATCCCCCCATGTTTTTCACCTTCATTGTATTATCACCTGACCTAATGCGGGTATAAAATCAACTAGTATTGTAAGATTGTTCACTTGAGAATGAACCATGGAGGTTCGAAACGTCGTGCAAATTATACAAATAAGTTTAATACACTCTATAGTAAATCACTTCTTTTCTTCACCTTAAAAGTACGAAAATGAGTTTTGGAGAACTCCTATTCCAATTAAGCCCTGATGCTAAGAAAATAGTTAGAGGGATAGAAGCCCTAAACCAGAAAATAATAAATACAGAATATGCGGTCATATTCAATGAAATATATATATATATATATATATATATATATATATATATATATATATATATATATATATATATATATATATAAATTTATATATATATATATTAGTATATTTTGGTAGCAGTCTTTCCTGTAGACATATATTATTAAATATGACCGAAAAAGTAAGATTAATAATTCTAACACGAATTTTCTCGATCTTTCTTACGTTTCTTTTCACTGTTGATGGTAATTCAAAGATCAATTCTCCAAAATTCATTTTTATTTCTAGTCTGACGCGACACTTGAGCGCGTTTCGTAAAACTTATTACATTTTCAAAGACTTTAGTTTACACACACACAACTGAAACTGAATAGAGCTTACACATCTTCGATTTTATATCTACATTTGGGTGAGGTAGATGAGGTGAAAACAAACTTTCAACAATGGGTATTGAATGGGTATTAAATTCAAACACAAGACAGAACACGAAACAATGGGTATTGATTGGAAGTAATTGTAGAAAGCCTATTGGTCCATATTTCTTGATGCTTCTATATTGGAGCGGAGTCTTGAAGTGGGTAGAATATAGTTGTGCATTAATTGGCTGTTGATTGCTGGTGTTGACTTCTTGATGTGTAGTGCCTCGCAGACGTCAAGCCGCCTGCTATCTCTGTATCTATCGATGATTTCTGTGTTGTTTGCTAAGATTTCTCTGGTGATGGTTTGTTTGCGGGAAGAGATTATATGTTCCTTAATGGAGCCCTGCTGCTTATGCATCGTTAAACGCCTGGAAAGAGATGTTGTTGTCTTGCCTATATACTGGGTTTTTTGAGGCTTACAGTCCCCAAGAGGGCATTTGAAGGCATAGACGACGTTGGTCTCTTTTAAAGCGTTCTGCTTTGTGTCTGGAGAGTTTCTCATGAGTAGGCTGGCCGTTTTTCTGGTTTTATAGTAAATCGTCAGTTGTATCTTCTGATTTTTGTCTGTAGGGATAACGTTTCTACTGACAATATCTTTCAGGACCCTTTCCTCCGTTTTATGGACTGTGGAAAAGAAGTTCCTGTAAAATAGTCTAATAGGGGGTATAGGTGTTGTGTTAGTTGTCTCTTCAGAGGTTGCATGACTTTTCACTTTCCTTCTTATGATGTCTTCCCCTAGGTGTCCTGTTTGCAAACTTCTACATGGGTACCATCGAGCAAAAAGTCTTAGTCGACATGAACTTGAAACCGGCCATATACTGCAGGTATGTTGACGACATTTTTACACAGGTACATGATGTCAGACATCTGCAGGAGCTGAAGGAGGCATTTGAGCAGAGTTCCGTGCTGCGTTTCACTTACGAGATGGAGAAGGATGGGAAGCTGCCCTTTCTAGATGTAACAGTCATGGAAAGGAGCGGAGGTTTCCACACTGCAGTCTACACTAAGGAAACAAACATAGGAATGTGCCTGAATGCCAACAGTGACTGCCCAGACAGGTACAAGAGGAGTGTTGTTAACGCTTATGTCGACCGTGCTCTCAGCCACAGCTCAGAATGGAAGCAAGTCGACGAAGGTAAGGGTAGGGTAAGGCAGGTCCTAGTCAACAACGGCTTCTCTAATGGTTTCGTTGAAGACATCATAAGAAGGAAGGTGAAACGCCATGCAACCTCTGAAGAGACAACTAACACATTACCTATACCCCCCTATTAGACTATTTTACAGGAACGTCTTTTCCACAGCTCATAAAACGGAGGAAAGGGTCCTGAAAGATGTTGTTAATAGAAACGTTATCCCTACAGACAAAAATCAGAAGATACAACTGACGATTTACTATAAAACCAAAAAAACGGCCAACCTACTCATGAGAAACTCTCCAGACACAAAGAAGAACGCTTTAAAAGAGACCAACGTCGTCTATGCCTTCAAATGTCCACTTAGGGACTGTAAGCCTCAAATAACTCTGTATATAAGCAAGACAACAACATCTCTTTCCAGGCGATTAACGATGCATAAGCAATAGGGCTCCATTAAGGAACCTATAATCTCTTCTTACAAGCAGACCATCACCAGAGAAATCTTAGCAAACATCACAGAAATCATCGATAGATACAACGACAGCAGGCGGTTTGACATCTGCGAGGCACTACACATCAAGAAGTCAACACCAGCAATCAACAGCCAATTAATGCACAACTATATTCTACCCACTTCAAGACTCCACTCCAATATAGAAGCATCAAGAAATATGGGCCAATAGGCCCTTTTGCAGTTACTTCCATCCTTACTTTCAATTTAACCAATTAATACCCATTGTTTCGTGTTCTGTCCTGTGTTGAAAGTTATGGTCACCTCATCCAAAACTGTTGTAACATATCACCTCACCCAAAAAATGCGCGTATAAAATGAAAGCTGTTTAAATCATAGCGTAGTAAGAACTCTGTTTAGTGTTTGCAAATTACAGTTGTGTGTGTGTAAACCAAAAGTCTGAAAATGTAATAACTTATTAGAAAACGCGTTCAAGTGTCGCGTCAGACTAGAAATAAAAATTAATTTTGGAGAATTGATTTTTCAATTACCATCAACAGTGAAAAGCGAAAAGAAACATAAGAAATATTGAGAAAATTCGCGTTAGAATTTTTAATCTTACTTTTTCGGTCATATTTAATAATATATATATATATATATATATATATACCAGTTGCGTTGCAACTGGTATGCAACCTCAGTTTTCAGTTGCATATTGTCCTGGGGACCATTCAGGCTTGTTCGCATATATATATATATATATATATATATATATATATATATATATATATATATATATATATATATATATATATATATATATATATATATATATATATATATATATATATATTTTCAACTTTAGTCAATACCTATGTTGACTTCAGTGCTACACAAGCAGGAGGAGCTGCCAATTACCGGGAAGCGGCCAAGTCGCGTAAATACAGAGACCTTGAGCACCACTACAATTTTGTCCCCATTGCCTCAGAGACACTTGGTGCCTGGAGTAAAAGTGCTGCTAGCTTTTTGAAGGAGTTGGGGTCTAAGCTAATCGAAACAACTAGAGACCCTAGAGCTGCCAGTTTTCTTTTTCAGCTCTTTAGTGTGGCAATCCAGAGAGGAAATGCTCACTGCATTCATGGTTCCTGCCCGCCATCTGAGGAGCTGTTCAACTTGCGACAAGCAGCCTTGTACCCTGCATGTAATCAATATTGTAACGTTTTTTGTCTAATGACATTTTCAAATAAAGTTAGATAAATATACACACATACCGAAAGAATAGGGGTGGTAGGAGAAGAAAATATCAAGGAGTTCAGTGAGGATCCACAAGGCCTTCTCTGAGTACTCTTTATTTTCTTCTCCGAGGCTATGGGTCCCTACACTTGCACCAGAGGTGGTACCCCTATATATTAAATAAAAAAAAATTATATATATATATATATATATATATATATATATATATATATATATTTATATATATATATATATATTGTGACGGAGTTCCCCCCCTTATAATTCTCCCACGCCTGCAGTAAGAGTCATGTCTACTTTTCCCAAGCGTTCTCTACGTTGCAGGCTACAATTTGATATATGGGAGAGAGTGAAGTGTTCTCGGAGACCCGAGAAATTTGTGAAATAGTGATATTTTGGCCTGTGGTATAGGCCCTTTAGGGAGCCAAGATGGCGCTTACATCCCTGATCTCCCGCCAAAACCGTGTGACGTCAGTGGCACCGGATTGGTCACCGACAGCAATGTGGCACCGGGAGCCAATGAAAACTTCCCGTAGCGAAAGTGACGTCACGAAGGAAGGGGGTCCGGCCAGCGCACCGGGCTGGTGCCAGCAGTCAGACACAGCACGTCATAGAGGTCGGACGTGCGACGGATGGTCCTGTCAGTTGGACAGTTGTTCCCGCTCCCGTGGATTTACGCGTCACCTGAAGTCCGCCAGTACTCTGAGAAGTCTTCCCTAGTTCATGTGTTGAACCAGAAGAGGGAATTGACGGTTATTTGAGCAACAAGTGCTCCAGTCAGGTGCTGTGCCAGTAGCAGTGAAGCCGTGCAGTGACGTACGTGACGTCTGTGGCAATTCACCAGTTCGTGACAGCGTAGTGGCTGACAGAGCCACTGGGTAGCTGAGGAAGAGAGGACTATTTGGGGAAACCGGACGACTGTAGCTGAGACGTAGGCGACAGCCGTTGCTGGGAGAAGACGACGGCCAGGAGACTGACTCCAACCTTTAAGAAGGCAAGAAGGAGGACGGACCTGCAGTGAGGAGGCACGGAGACGACGCGCTAAACGGTGGGACGACGAGAGGCTCTTGTAGGACACGACGACGTGTAGTGTGGGGGCGTTCCCGACACGAGGACCAGGAGCTACATCTCGACTCTCATCGGAGGATAGGGTGAAGTAGGTGGTTCTAGTTCCCTCCCCATTCCCCTTTAGTTAGCTATGTTATTCGGCTATATTATCTAGCCTGAGGATTTTATATGTCATGAGCAAGTCTCACCCATGTCACGGTAAAGCACCAGTGTGCTAGACAGTACTATCAAGGGTACTTGTAATATTCATGTTGATTATTGGTGTGTACAGGCACCAGGAACCAGTGATAAATTTACTGTGTTGTGTATATCTTTCTATAGATTTTGATATGAACATATAGTGGTAAATTATATATAATATTATGCCAGTATTTGGAGGTTAGGCTATGTGCTGAGAAACTATTTATTTTCCATGTATTGATGATTGATTTACATACCATATATATGTCTATGTTCATTCAGTGAATAATCATTTGTGAGTATAGTGAATCATTGCGTTATCGCCCACGAGAGAAAGTATTGAAAACTCCAGTGTTAATAGTTCTTAATATATTGCTGAGTGAAGAACAATGTAAAGCCATTACAGTGAATCATTATAGCATTGATTGTAGAAAAGACTGTTTGAGCCTGAGTACAGTGTAACCAAGTGATACGTGTTGTAGTAGCCAATATCGTGTGTGCCAGTTCATAGTAATATTGGAGAATTTAATGAAACAGCGCGCGTGAATCTAGAAAACAAGCAAAGAGCTTCCGCGCAGAAAGGCCACGCGATCAGCTGGTTTTTGACACTTGATGAGGGGGGGGAGATGTTGCCCCCTGATGATCGCATAATATCCGTGGGAATTACCAGCCGCGTCAGGATCAGTTGATTTATTTGTTATTGTTTGGCCTTGTGACATCTTTCATACATTCTAAGTAAAATACAAAATTATCTTTGTGTTTTTATCATTCCCTCCATTGATCTTGTGGCTACATTATACTGAAAGCATTGAGTGATAACAATAAGTACCTGCCTGATTCCTAATCTATTGAGTGTGTCCTTGCCAAGGCTACCATTGACTCCACCAGTCCACTGATGGTGTTACTGGCCACCTTAAACACCAGTTGGCGACCTTGTGTTAACCGTAGAGCCCTATTGTTGGGGAGGGCACACGACAGTCGATGTGAACGAGTCGTGTTCTCACTCTTTCTTAATAAGAGGCCGTTAAGATTGACTGGGAGACTCTCCTGGCGTGCAGTGGCGCCGTGAGGATCGAGGGAAGACCCGCAGGGCTACGGTGAGTTACCTTGGGCGTAACTATTGCTCGCCCCAGATTAAGACAAGACTTAGAGTAAGAGAGGTCAAACCCCAACAATATGTATATATATATATGTATGTATGTATGTATGTGTGTGTGTATGTATGTGTGTGTGTGTGTGTGTGTGTGTGTTTGTATATAAATAAATGTACTACTTCTTCCAAACCACAAATTGTTATTTTTGTAATTGAATTTTCAGGGGTATGCACGAAGTATTTGGTTTCTACATGAAAAATACGAAATGGAAAGCGACATTTGTTTAATTGCTCAGTGGTGAGTCAATATTGAGTTCAGTCAATTTATATCATTCGACTATGATTGTTTATGTTTAAGAATGATATTTGTTATGCGTTTCATTATTATTGTAAAATTATTTGACATTCTCAATGTAATTGTTTTATTCACTTTTTCTCTTCCGTATCTTTTTGTATATACTAGCTTTATCACCATCATCACGGTCTCTTATCTTTATTGTCCCCTCACTACTTCCTGTCTTTATTGTCCCCTCACTGCTTCCTGTCTTTATCATCCCCTCACTGCTTCCTGTCTTTATCATCCCCTCACTGCTTCCTGTCTTTATCATCCCCTCACTGATTCCTGTCTTTATCATCCCCTCGCTGCTTCCTGTCTTTATTGTCCCCTCACTTCTTCCTGTCTTTATCATCCCCTCACTGCTTCCTGTCTTTATTGTCCCCTCACTGCTTCCTGTCTTTATCATCCCCTCACTGCTTCCTGTCTTTATTGTCCCCCTCACTGCTTCCTGTCTTTATCATCCCCTCACTGCTTCCTGTCTTTATCATCCCCTCACTGCTTCCTGTCTTTATTGTCCCCTCACTGCTTCCTGTCTTTATTGTCCCCTCACTGCTTCCTGTCTTTATCATCCCCTCACTGCTTCCTGTCTTTATCATCCCCTCACTGCTTCCTGTCTTTATTGTCCCCTCACTGCTTCCTGTCTTTATTGTCCCCTCACTGCTTCCTGTCTTTATCATCCCCTCACTGCTTCCTGTCTTTATTGTCCCCTCACTGCTTCCTGTCTTTATTGTCCCCTCACTGCTTCCTGTCTTTATCATCCCCTCACTCCTTCCTGTCTTTATCATCCCCTCACTGCTTCCTGTCTTTATTGTCCCCTCACTGCTTCCTGTCTTTATTGTCCCCTCACTGCTTCCTGTCTTTATTGTC
This sequence comes from Procambarus clarkii, assembly GCF_040958095.1. Taxonomy (NCBI): domain Eukaryota; kingdom Metazoa; phylum Arthropoda; class Malacostraca; order Decapoda; family Cambaridae; genus Procambarus; species Procambarus clarkii. Next base: position 37,212,640 of record NC_091190.1, read on the forward strand.
CCCTCACTGCTTCCTGTCTTTATCATCCCCTCACTGCTTCCTGTCTTTATTGTCCCCTCACTGCTTCCTGTCTTTATTGTCCCCTCACTGCTTCCTGTCTTTATCATCCCCTCACTCCTTCCTGTCTTTATCATCCCCTCACTGCTTCCTGTCTTTATTGTCCCCCTCACTGCTTCCTGTCTTTATCGTCCCCTCACTGCTTCCTGTCTTTATTGTCCCCTCACTGCTTCCTGTCTTTATTGTCCCCTCACTGCTTCCTGTCTTTATTGTCCCCTCACTGCTTCCTGTCTTTATCATCCCCTCACTGCTTCCTGTCTTAATCATCCCCTCACTGCTTCCTGTCTTTATTGTCCCCTCACTGCTTCCTGTCTTTATTGTCCCCTCACTGCTTCATGTCTTTATTGTCCCCTCACTGCTTCATGTCTTTATTGTCCCCTCATTGTTTCCTGTCTTTATTGTCCCCTCACTGCTTCCTGTCTTTATCATCCCCTCACTGCTTCCTGTCTTTATCATCCCCTCACTGCTTCCTGTCTTTATTGTCCCCTCACTGCTTCCTGTCTTTATCATCCCCTCATTGCTTTCTATCTTCATCATCGTGCCATTGTATCCTGTCGTTATCATCTCCTTCTTGCTCTCTATCGTTCTGACTGTCTTTCTCTGCCTCTTACATGTACCATTTCTTGTTCCGCCGCCTCCTATCTCTTTCCTTCCATCTACTTCAATGTTATTTTTTGTTCGTCACTGTGTTATCTATCATCGTCACATTCCTTTTTCTCTGTCACTCTCTCTCCCAGTTTATTTGTCGACTCTCTTCTCAACTCTCGCGTTCGTCATCCTATTTTGCTTTCTTCTCATATGTAACTTTTTCTCCTGATCATATATAGAATGGTATTGAATTTTAGTGTTTTTCATTCTTCCTCTCTCCCTCTTTACCCTCTCTTTCCCTTTTCTTTGTTTCCTTCTCTTTTTTTTCTTTCTTCTGCCTCTTTCCATCTTATTAAATTATTTTCTTCATTTTCCATTATTTTTCTTCTCGGTCTCTAACTCTGTTTTCTATTTCCATCCGTTTCTCCCCTTGTACCTTTCACTTCTCTGATCTTACCCTCTCCCTGTTCCTTTTACCTCTTTACTCTCACTATCTCTCCCTGTCCCTTTTACCTTTTTACTCTCACTATCTCTCCCTGTCCCTTTTACCTCATTACTCTCACTATCTCTCCCTGTTCCTTTCCTTTGCTGCTCTTCCAATCTGTCCATACTAGTGGGTGGTGTCTCACGGTGGGTGTTCTTACTCCCGCCCTGCAGGTCGCCCCGGCCCAGTACACAGCTGTAGAGTGACCAACCACACAGCCCACGGCTTCATGGTACACTGTGTCTCCGGCCCACTGAGGAGTGTCAACACCCAGTACACACTGCTCCTTTACGCTCAGGTGGGTGTCGACTGGCGAGTGTAGATGGGTGTAGCATGTCTGCTGGCGAGTGTAGATGGGTGTTGCATGTCTGCTGGCGGGTGTTCTGTGTCTGCTGGCGGGGCGGGTGTAGCTTGTCTATTTGGCAGGTGTAGCGTGTCTGCTGACGGGTATTCCGTGTCTGCTGGCGGCTGTAGCGTGTCTGCTGGCGGGTGTAGCGTGTCTGCTGACGGGTATTCCGTGTCTGCTGGCGGCTGTAGCGTGTCTGCTGGCGGCTGTAGCGTGTCTGCTGGCGGGTGTAGCGTGTCTGCTGGCGTGTATTCCGTGTCTGCTCGCGGGTGTTCCGTGTCTGCTAGCGGGTGTTCCGTATCTGCTGGCGGGTGTTCCGTGTCTGCTGGTGGGTGTTCTGTGTCTGCTGGCGGGTGTTCCTTGTCTGCTAAAGGGAGTTCCGTGTCTGCTGGCGGGTGTTCTGTGTCTGCTGGCGGGTGTTCCGTGTTCTGCTGGCGGGTGTTCTGTGTCTGCTGGCGGATGTTCTGTGTCTGCTGGCAGGCATAGTATGTCTGCTGGCAGGCATAGTATGTCTGCTGGCAGGCATAGTATGTCTGCTGGCAGGCATAGTATGTCTGCTGGCAGGCATAGTATGTCTGCTGGCAGGCATAGTATGTCTGCTGGCAGGCATAGTATGTCTGCTGGCAGGTGTTCTGTGTCTGCTGGCGGATGTTCTGTGTCTGCTGGAGGGTGTTCTGTTTCTGCTGGCAGATTTTATGTGTCTGCTGGCAGATTTTATGTGTCTGCTGGGGGATGTTCTGGGTCTGCTGGCGGGTGTAGCAGAGGAGTGTAGAATGACACAAATCGTGATTTGATTTTCAGATCCGATTGGGCACTTCCATGCCGACTCGACTCCTGGAGGCGGATTGGTGAAAAAAGCAGGGCATGAGTTGCTCGGTGTGGGGTGGTGGTCCTTCTCCCTTCCCCAAAGGACCCGCCACCCACCCCCAGTGCGAACCCAACCGTTTTTTTCACGATATGTCGCGGGGCTCTGGCATGAGTACTAGGCATCAATAGGGGGGTCCCTACTTATGAATGGTACAGAGGATGAATTTTCAATAGATTAAAACAAAAAAATACACTGGTGAAAGGAATATAAACGTTTTTGGAGTATTTAATAGCATGAGCAAAAATTCTCGACTTGGCCCGGGGTGTTACCAGAGTACTATGGTATCAATATGGGGGCCCATACTTATGAATGGTTCAGAGGGTGAATGTTCAATAGATTAAAAAAAAACACAGTTGAAAGGGAATATAGTTGTTTTTGGAGTATGTTAACGATGCAATGACTGAATAGTATAGAGAGCCCTTGGCACAGCTCCATTTTCTGTAATGGTCAGAGGTGGGCCGAGAGAACGGGGCATGATTTTTTGACCAATCATGAGCCAAGAAGAAAAATTATTTTTGCGTCCTGGGCCAGTCAGGTGAAATTTTCCTTATGTGTTGCGGGGGTCACACGAGACCTGACGTCAGCAATAGGGGACCCACTACCTATGAATACCGCAGTGGGGTCAAGCAAGCAGGGGGAGTCAAGGTTCCTTACTAAGAACAAGTTGGATATTTAGGTGTAGTAAGCCTTATCTTGAATTTACATGATACTGTGTGGGGTACATTGACATGAAGGGCGAACCATAGAACAGGATCTACATGTGAGAGGGGTCATATTAGGGGTTTAAAGAAGTTAAAATAGCTTTAAAGAGTCCTGTGTGTTTGATGGTGGTAATTGTTCAGCCAATAATTCTCGTGTTTTTAATTAATTAATTAATAATTAATTAATTAATTTAACACTTTCACGCGCCAGTGTTGTACCTAAACGACGCGTATTTTTACCTGGAACTACCGGTGCGAGGTAAATTTACGCGCGGTTAAAAAATATTTGTATAAAATCCAATTCTTATTCGATCGACTTGAGAATAGTATGAAAATGTTTGCCATTAAATTTTCGTTTTCTCTAATAGGTGCATGGCATATTTGGGAGAACAGCATTGTATTGTAACTTAGTGGAAAGACTATTGTATTGTTGACATGGCGAGTGTAATCGCGCACTTCACACATTCTTGGTGTGGGCCGCGATCATGATTCTACATTTATATGCATATGTTCGTGTAGGGAATTTAATTGCGATCACAGTGATACAAAATTTAACGCTGTAAGACAAGTGTGGAGTTGATAACCCTGAAAAGAATAGAAACATTTCGTCGCTGTTTGGAGCTCACGGCTAATGATCGATGTAGTTCTTTAGCTTTTTATGTGATTTAACTCATGCTTTGGTGACATATAAATATGTTCTTATAGATCATTCTATTGCGAACAAATTGGTATAAAAATGAAATCAGTGCATCGAAAATTATGGTCAGGACAGCGAAAAAGAGTATGCACTTTTCAGTGTTGCCGCTCGGTCACTCGAAAACGTCGATTTTACTTCCAGGAACGTCCAGTCCATTTCGCCGAAGGCATGAAAGTGTCTGAATGAGGGGTCCTAGTTTACCTTCTAGTCGTAAAATGAGTTCCTTAGTATATTTACTATGGAAAATGAGCTTTCAGTACTCTATATAATATGAAATGATATCAAGAAAGACATGTTTATATGTGAGAAGAGTCAGGTTGAAACTGTTTATTCCAGTCACCCCCTCGGCTTTGCGCTATTTTCTGTAGCCAAAGTAAAGATTCCATTTTCTGTGGAATTCAGTTGAGTATTGGTGAAAAAGGCATGCTTGTATTTGCATGGTTCTAACCTGTTTATATATTTTATAGATATATTTGTTCGGGCCTCAAACTAGTTATGCAGTATCTTAGCTGCCCCTCTAATTATAAAGGAGTTAATATTTTTTTTAACCTTTGAGTGCTAGTTCTCAAAAGGTTGTTTACCTCAGGAAGAGAGAGAGATTCTATTTTTGTCCATATTCGAGCGGAAAGTTGTGCAACCTTCGTGCGGGTCCTGGTTCAGTTCCCAACGTACGAGCTATTGGACATAGCAAATTTCACTAAATGAGGCAGTATCTTGCCCCCCACCCCCTTACCAACTATTTTAGGGCAGTAACTAAGCAATTGCAATCCATCCAGCCGGCGACATGCCAGTGAGTGTGGAAAGAATGTGTGTTCTTAGGACCAATATGACCTCTTCGTGTATTTTCATCCCCTCACACATTTGAGTATTTGTTCATGCCCCCCCCCCCCACCAAAAAAAAAATACTGTTCAAGAAAATGTGAGCTTATTCATACCAATTTATGGATATAAAAAACAACTCGACATTTGTACAATTTTTATTTACATAAATAAATAAGTCTCTATGCCTTATTTGTCATCTTAGGAAATAATCGGTTGAAGGACATGCGAAATGTTGCATCTGCAAATGGGGCAGTTCTCATTGATACGAGACAACTACTGCACTTTACCATATGTCTGCAGGGCAGCAGTGCGACACTCAACGCATTGTTAAAGCACACCTTACACAAAATATCAGCAGCCCAAGACGTTGGTGTAGATGTGTTCATCACAGTTTCAACATGGGATGCCGCATCAAAGTCTGTGGCCTCTTCGCCAGTTTCAACATCCATTTCATTACCGACTATAGTCGTCTCTTCCACTTCTGTTTCATCAGGAGAAGGCAAGGCCCGCAAACCAAGATTAGAGGCCATGAACCCGCTCATTGATCCAACAACGTCGACATCCATTTCATTAGCTGAGGCGACTGTTTCCAAGTCAGAGGGCGCAGATTTTCATTCCAGATTCTCAAGCTCTTCCCTACCTTCCACATCCTCATGATGAATTCCGCTTCAACCCATTTCGGCTTTAGTGCTCTCCTGCATATACCACAACATTAATTCTATACACCTGGCTACCGTAAGAAACGGCAATAAATCTTTGGTGATTTTGAGATATAGCCTTAAGGCCGGTCTCACAGACATATCTTGAGGTTATCTTGAGATGATTTCGGGGCTTTTAGTGTCCCCGCGGCCCAGTCCGCGACCAGGCCTCCACCCCCAGGAAGCAGCCCGTGACAGCTGACTAACTCCCAGGTACCTATTTACTGCTAGGTAACAGGGACATTCAGGGTGAAAGAAACTTTGCCCATTTGTTTCTGCCTCGTGCGGGAATCGAACCCGCGCCACAGAATTAAGAGTCCTGCGCGCTATCCACCAGGCTACGAGGCCCCCAGGAAATCAGGAAATCCAAAATATTCAATTAATGCTGGGAAAAAACCCAAACCTTCCATCAGACCAGTTAAAAGATGTTCATCTATGGGTTTTATAGTTCGATGCTGCGAAGATTCTCTAGCATTCTTAATGAACTGTGCTTCCTTTTTAATATTGACAAAGGTGCACTGGGTATACCAGTGCACGTGCAGTGTCCAAGGGTCGTCAGCGGGTTCCGAGTTTCACAAATCATTCCCACAAAAGAAGCACCACACATGGTCACTTAAGCCTGTAAATTTAAGAAAAAATATTCCCATTCATTAATATTATTATTATAGCTCACATCCAGCAATGTTGTAATACAAAACACACACACACACTTCCCTGGACCAAAGAGCCAGAGTTCAACTCCCCACAAGCACAATTAGGTGAGTACACTCACACACACATACGTTAAAAATAACAAACTCCAACAATATTTGTTTATCACAGAAGAAAAATCCTGATTCTGCCAATCCGTGAGATGTTTGCTTGACACAACCAGTCCAGCTGAGGTTGAACATTTCCAAATGCTGTTTGTATGTTCCCAAGCCTGGATCTTCTTGAGGTTATCTTGAGATGATTTCGGGGCTTTTTTAGTGTCCCTGCGGCCCGGTCCTCGACCAGGCCTCCACCCCCAGGAAGCAGCCCGTGACAGCTGACTAACACCCAGGTACCTATTTTACTGCTAGGTAACAGGGGCATAGGGTGAAAGAAACTCTGCCCATTGTTTCTCGCCGGCGCCTGGGAACGAACCCAGGACCACAGGATCACAAGTCCAGCGTGCTGTCCGCTCGGCCAACCAGCTCCCCCCTGGATACCTAGGTTTATCATATGGAATTACCCCCAGAACCTGCAAATCATCTCCAGTTATTTTAGTTTCTTCCTCGCGGGGTGGAGTCTCTAAAAAACAAAGATGCTCCATCACATATGTGCTTAAGACACAAGTTCTAAGTCAATTCTTTAAAAAAAAATAAAGAAAATTATTTGAAAAAACTCCGTGTTTATACTTATTTTGTCCTCTCTCCACATCGCCAATACTAATTATTCACTGATAAACTTGTGAATTATATTTATGCAATATACTCATGATCAGATGTTTCTGTATTCCTTGGTTCGAATAGGGGTGAAAATAAATCCAGCCCATATTCGAATGCCAGTTTGGTGATTTACAAAGGAACATTTTTGTCCTTTTCACATCTTATGAAGGAACAATTTGGCGACACTTTCACATGCCTACAATGGGGCGTATCTCCCTCAATCCAAGCATGCACAACTTGACAACAAAAGGTGCAGGAACAATGATCTGTAACTCTCAGATAATAGAATCCCTCATTCGCCAGGACTTGGGGGTCTAGCCACTCGACAGGCCAATTTATAGAGGTGTCTAAACGCATTTGGGCACATTTAAGATTGTCCTGGGAGTAAATCATTTTAGTACGGGAAGGTTCCATTGTGTGTTGGTGCGACACTGGAGAATGGCGGCAAGATCCTAGGCTATATATTGCCCTTCCTTTCCCTTTCCCCGAAATAAGTGTCAAAGATCACCACATACGTGCGTGTTTCTTTTTGTTTGGTTTGGCAATTCTAGCCACCGCTACTCTTTCTCTTTTTTTATGGCATAATTATGAGGAAATAGGGAAAGGAAAAAAAATGACTCGCAAATGTGCTAAATCATGTTTCATAATGCATTGAATTAAAAAAAAGACGGCAGTTGGTAGTCTAGGAAAGGTGACCAAGTACTCATTTTTGTGATAATGATCAAGAAATGTCATTAACTACATAACGTATCCGTAATGTGAATAAGTTATCACAAACCTTCCAATAATGATGTGGCCTCCATGACATTGGGAACCCTGATATATATATATATATATATATATATATATATATATATATATATATATATGTCGTACCTAGTAGCCAGAATGCACTTCTCTGCCTACTATGCAAGGCCCGATTTGCCTAATAAGCCAAGTTTTCATGAAATAATTATTTTACGACTACCTAACCTACCTAACCTAACCTAACCTAACTTTTTCCGCTACCTAACCTAACCTAACCTATAAAGATAGGTTAGGTTAGGTTAGGTAGGGTTGGTTAGGTTCGGTCATATATCTACGTTAATTTCAACACCAATAAAAAAAATTGACCTCATACATAATGAAATGGGTAGCTTTATCATTTCATAAGAAAAAAAATTCAGAAAATGTATTAATTCAAGAAAACTTGGCTTATTCGGCAAATCAGGCCTTGCATAGTAGGCTGAGAAGCGCGTTCTGGCTACTAGGTACGACATATATATATATATATATATATATATATATATATATATATATATATATATATATATATATATATGTCGTACCTAGTAGCCAGAACGCACTTCTCAGCCTACTATACAAGGCCCGATTTGCCTAATAAGCCAAGTTTTCATGAATTATTTGTTTTTCGACTACCTAACCTACCTAACCTTACCTAACCTAACTTTTTCGGCTACCTAACTTAACCTAACCTATAAAGATAGGTTAGGTTAGGTTAGGTAGGGTTGGTTAGGTTCGGTCATATATCTACGTTAATTTTAACTCCAATAAAAAAAAATTGACCTCATATAGAATGAAATGGGTAGCTTTATCATTTCATAAGAAAAAAATTAGAGAAAATATATTACTTCAGGAAAACTTGGCTTATTAGGCAAATCGGGCCATGCATAGTAGGCTGAGAAGTGCGTTCTGGCTACTAGGTACGACATATATATATATATATATATATATATATATATATGTCGTACCTAGTAGCCAGAACGCACTTATCAGCCTACTATGCAAGGCCCGATTTGCCTAATAAGCCAAGTTTTCCTGAATAAATATATTTTCTCTAATTTTTTTCTTATGAGATGATAAAGCTACCCATTTCATTATGTATGAGGTCAATTTTTTGTTATTGGAGTTAAAATTAACGTAGATATATGATCGAACCTAACCAACCCAACCTAACCTAACCTATCTTCATAGGTTAGGTTAGGTTAGGTAGCGGAAAAAATTAGGTTAGGTTAGGTTAGGTAGGTTAGGTTGTCGAAAAAACATTAATTCATGAAAACTTGGCTTATTAGGCAAATCGGGCCTTGCATAGTAGGCTGATAAGTGCGTTCTGGCTACTAGGTACGACATATATATATATATATATATATATATATATATATATATATATATATATATATATATATATATATATATATATATATTGTGACGGTAACGCGTTGGTGTTCGGCTGTTTAAGGCTAGGGGTATGGCCTCGTCACATAGTTATAAAAAAAAATAGAAAAACTGGAACTTCGTCTGTGGTAAGGTAAGGAGAAGACACACAAAACACAAGTAAATTTTAACAATGAAATTTTAATTACGTTAAATAAATCAAAACATGAAAAAAATGGACAAACAAATTTGTATAATAAAATCAATCAATCAAAATAATAAGAATAATTAAATGACACAATGAAAAGTTACGTTAAGATAAAATAACAAGAAGTGCAACACAAAATAAAGGGAAGGTGCTGGAATATTGGCTTTAAGCTACCACCTCTCTCAGTACACGCTAGCGTCTAGCCGGGAGGAGTGGTAACCACGAAAGCACTGAACATTCTGAGGTCTGAGGTCGTGGCGACCCCAGACATCAAGTAGTACGGGGGGGGGGGGGCGAGTGCAGGTGCAGCCAGACCGGCGACCAATCAGCGGAGCCGGTAGCGATCAACAGGTAGTTTGGCGGTTTGAGTCTGAACAGGTGTCTCTGGCTGCAACGTTTTGCGCTCTGGCAAACCTTGCTGGTGTTGTTGTCGTTGTTGGACATTTCTTCCATAGTAGTTTTATATAACCACAACGACGTAATTGTGGAGGGAAGAGCAGGCTCAATCTCTTGAAGGAGATTATCGTCACAACTCTCCCCCGAAGCCTGCGGTTCTGGAAGAAGTACGTCGTTATGTGGTGGAGTAATGGATGGAGTCGCTTCTACTTCATAAACTCTGGAGAGATCATGGGCTAAGATGTTGTCAGACTCTTGGTATAGCGTGTCTCCAGGTTGAATTTCTGCAGTTAGCAAGCCCATAGTAGAAGACGTTGAGATGAGAAGGGGGCGTGCTGCAGGAGGTGTAGGGTGGTGTGGTCCGTGTTGATGGTGGACCGAGCACTTTTCAGGTGTGGAGTGAAGTGCTGAAGCTTCAGGATGAGGAAGAGTAGCTCCTTGCCAATTGTTCCGTAGATCCTTGTAGCAGTAGTCGCTGACAGGTGTATTCTTCTCGCCTCGTTGCTGCATCACGACACCACCAACGTCGGTACCATTGGCGTCGACATGGAGGATGAAGGGCTTATCTGACGAGGTGAGAGTGGAATTAGAAGAGGGCAAAGGAGCACGATTATTATCCTGAAAGCATTTGGGAAGATCATTAAGGATTTCGGAATTAGAAAGCGCTGACTCCTTGTCAGTGCTTTCGGGAGGAGAAGCCGGGAAGGTCTCACTGTGGATGTAGGGTTCTGTGAAAGTAGAATAGTTAGTCAGGACAGTGGGAGGAGTACCATTATATTGCTTCAGGAGGTTGATGTGGCACAGCTGGGTCTTCCGCCGCCTATCTGGAGTCTCTATTACGTAGTTGTTATTATTCCTGCACTCTTTGACGCAGTAGGGTCCTGAAAACCTGTTTTGTAAAGGTGAACCTGGGATAGGGAAATAGGCAAGGACGAAGTCTCCCGGCTTGAATTTTCTTACTTTGCTGGTCTGGTCGTAATGAGTCTTCATTCTCACTTGGGCTTTCAATAGATTATCATGGGCAAAGCGGTGGACTCTCTCTAGAATGTGTTGAAGGTTTTGAAGAAACTGGGGCACATTCTGATGCTCACTGAAGGTGGCATCTCTGAGAGAGTCTTTGAAAGCCTTAAGGGGAGTACGGCACTTACGGCCGTAGAGCATCTCATAAGGAGATACTCCTAGGGACTCATTGGGGAGACTTCTGAAAATACACATTATAAGGTCAATCTGCTTATCCCAATCCTTCGAGGTTTCACTACAAAACTTTTCCAAGAGTGCTTTGATGGTCTGATGACTACGTTCAAGAGAACCCTGTGAAGCAGGATGATAGGGGCTGGACAATACCTGTTTGATGTTGAACTCCTCCAGTGTCCTTTTGAAGAGATCACTGGTGAAGTTGGTACCACAGTCACTTTGAATCTCCCTGGGAAATCCGTATTGAGTGAAGATCTTCAATAGATGTTTTATAACCGTAGCAGCCGTGATGTTCTTCACTGGAACTGCTATGGGAAATCTGGTGGTAGGACACAGGATGGTTAGGATGTAGGCGTTACCTGAACTGGTCCGAGGTAAAGGACCAACACAGTCTATTATGAGTCTGTGGAAAGGTTCCGCAGGCACCTGTATGGGAATCAGTGGTGCTCTGGGAATGGAGACGTTCGGTTTGCCTGCCATCTGACATGTATGACACTGTTTTACGTACTGTTTGACGTTATTTACCATACCTGGCCAGTAGTAGTCTTGACGAATCCCATGGTAAGTCTTGTTGAAGCCGTAGTGGGAGAATGCTCCGTGGGCCAGGTGTAGAATAGTGGGCCGCAGGCTGGTGGGAATCACAAGTTGTTCGATGTTGGCCCAATCGTCCTCCTCCTTCAGTTTACTGGGTCTATATCTGCGGTAGAGCAGATCGTTCTCTAGGAAGAACCCAGGAATACTGTCGGGTTGAGTCTCAGCCTGGAAAAACAATGGTGTTAAAGTAAGATCTTCCCTCTGCAACTTACGGAACTCCAACTTGGTCAGATGCGGGGGTAGTTTCTGAGGGTCTTGAGGGACAGCGGTAGCAGTAGAGTCAGCTGGCTGTGGACGTGCGGCTTGTGCACGGGTGGTCACGAGAACCGGAGGAGAAACTTCATCACTCTCTTGAACCTCTGCTGGAACATACTCTAGAATAGGGTTTATTGGCACAGAGTTACACACCTGGGGTTTGTCCATGACGATCAGGTTGGTCGGTTGCAGGTCTTCTGCCAAGTCGTTGCCTAGGAGAAGTTGCACTCCAGGCATGGGAAAAGGCTTTTCCCTGACGGCGACTTGGACTTCCCCGTTCACGTAGGGACAATCCAGGTGGACTCTGGCGAGAGGGTATGGAGTGGTAGCAGTGAGGTCAGTGATGAAGACAGTTTCTCCGGTGTAGGTGATGTTGGGCACAGCCGACTTCAAGATGATCGATTGTAGAGCCGCTGAGTCCCTCAAGATCTTCAATTTGAAACGTCCCTCCGGATTTGAACCGTTGGCAGAGACAGTTCCAGTATACAGGTGGTTACTGAAAAGAGAAAGATCATTAACATCAACACCAACATTCATCACAGGCTTACCGGACTTAGGAGGAGTTGGTTTGGGTCTTTGTTGGTCAGTGGTTCCCTTGTATTGAGACTTACCACACTTGTCTATGGTATGTCCATAGAGTCTACAATACTTGCAGTACAGTTGTGAACCAGCTTGATCGGGGCTCACCTTCTCGTAACTGTACCACGACTTCTTACTGGAGGATGGTTCGGGTGTCAGCCGGTGGATGAGGCTGTAAGTGTCAGCCGACTTAGCACACTTCAGGTAGTCGGTTTCTTCTTTATCTGCTAAGTAGAGGCGGACAGGAGGTGGCACACGTCTCAAGAATTCTTCAACAAGCATCAGGTTGACGAGTTCTGTAAAAGTAGAGACATGTGCTGCTTCCAGCCATTTCATGAAATACCTCCGTTTCGTGTTAGCAAACTCGAGGAAGGTAGTGGTACTTGCCTTCAGGTGGTCACGGAATTTCCTTCTATAACTTTCGGTGGAAAGTAGGTAGGCGTCCAACACTGCTTGTTTCAGAGTGTGGTAGTCATTCTCAGACGCCAAAGTACTGAGTGTGACTGCAGCTCTACCTGTAAGATGGACTCTGAGAAGTGTGGCCCATTGGTCGACAGGCCAACTGAGTTGATTAGCAAGAGTTTCAAAGGTGGTGAAAAACACATCAACTTCTGCTTCTACAAAGGATGGCATTAACTTACTTGCATGTGATATATTAAAACTGACGGGAAGATTGGCAGTAGCTTGCTGGCGTTGAGTGAAGTGTGAAGTTTCCAAGGCGATTTCACGTTGACGACACTCTAGAGCCAGAGTCGCTTGTTGCTTGTCATGTTCGCGTTGTATTTCCAACTCGCGTTGTTTTGTTTCAAGCTGTACTCTCTCACGTTCATGGAGCAAGTCGACCTCACGTTCGTGGAGGGCGAGTCCACGTTCGTGTTCTTCTCTCCTCAAGGCAGCTTCGCGTTCTTGTTCTTCTCTCCTCAAAGTAGTTTCACGTTCTCTGAGGGTGATTTCTCGTTCTTGTTCTTCTCTCCTCAAAGTAGTTTCACGTTCTCTGAGGGTGATTTCTCGTTCTTGTTCTTCCCTTCGTATGGCAGCTGCTTCTCTTTGCTGCTCACGTTCAATCTTGGCCAGCTCTAGTTTGAGTTTCAGCGTTGCCAAATCAGTTTTATCTGCAATATAGTAAGTTTCGTGAGTTTCAGAGTCTATCTTACCTTGCTCTAAATAGTAATCCAGCAACAGGTTGTGTAGGTCATTTTTGTTGGCTTGGTAGGGAACTTCTAGTTGATACTCATGTGCAAGAGTTTGTAATTCAGTCTTCTTGGCACGACTTAAAGTCCCTATTTCACCTGCTGGATTTGTACGGAAAGCTTGGAGACGAAACATGGTGAAATTAGCAAATAAAGGTACACGAATATTCAATAGTGAATGTCAGAAACAGGACAACGTGGCAACTGATACCTATCCTGTGAGATCTTTAACAATTAAAGTTAAGTAAAAGATGTTAAATGATTAAATGAAATCAAGGGCGCAGGAAATCTTGTACCCGGTACTCATGTAAGAGGATAAGGGCAAGAAAATCCTACTAACAAATGAAACAGAGTTTCGAAAACAAATGAAACAGTAAATTGTCTCAAAAGTAAAATTGGTAGTCCAAGGATGTAGGCATACCTTGCCACGTCTCTATAGGACATAAAGCAAGTTTTTCCTACTGAATTTAATATGATACTTACAGAATTAGCGAACTTTTGTGCTCTGAAAAGTAAGCTAATTCCCTACCGTTGTATGTATCATCATCTCTGACTGACGTGTAGGGGTGCGAGGTGTCAACTGGTGACGAGAACTGCTGCTGAGGTCCCAATTCAGCAACTAAAGTTCGAGCTAGAGGAACTATGGCCCTCTTTGTCCTCCTACAGTCAGATTGCAGAAGATTGGGTACTCTTGACCCGGGGCAGACCACAGTACCAGGGTACCAATATGAGGATCTGTCAAAATGAGAAATATTCAAGGGACATAGATGGTAAACACGAGTAATAACACGGAGGGAGAGATGACCAATTAAGAGTATGACTGCGGCCTACAGTCACCACGTAATCCAAAGTTGTCTCACCTTCACCATATGTTACTCCCGTAATGCACAATACACCGCACCTTATAAAAAATGAAAGTGAATATGAAAAATAGTAAAGCTACGTTAACAAAGTTAAATACGCTTACCATAAATTACCACTTGGCACCAGTACCTGAGTGAAGCTCCTAGGACAGGCCCCCATATAACTTGTGACGGTAACGCGTTGGTGTTCGGCTGTTTAAGGCTAGGGGTATTGCCTCGTCACATAGTTATAAAAAAAATAGAAAAACTGGAACTTCGTCTGTGGTAAGGTAAGGAGAAGACACACAAAATACAAGTAAATTTTAACAATGAAATTTTAATTACGTTAAATAAATCAAAACATGAAAAAAATGGACAAACAAATTTGTATAATAAAATCAATCAATCAAAATAATAAGAATAATTAAATGACACAATGAAAAGTTACGTTAAGATAAAATAACAAGAAGTGCAACACAAAATAAAGGGAAGGTGATGGAATATTGGCTTTAAGCTACCACCTCTCTCAGTACACGCTAGCGTCTAGCCGGGAGGAGTGGTAACCACGAAAGCACTGAACATTCTGAGGTCTGAGGTCGTGGCGACCCCAGACATCAAGTAGTACGGGGGGGGGGGGCGAGTGCAGGTGCAGCCAGACCGGCGACCAATCAGCAGAGCCGGTAGCGATCAACAGGTAGTTTGGCGGTTTGAGTCTGAACAGGTGTCTCTGGCTGCAACGTTTTGCGCTCTGGCAAACCTTGCTGGTGTTGTTGTCGTTGTTGGACATTTCTTCCATAGTAGTTTTATATAACCACAACGACGTAATTGTGGAGGGAAGAGCAGGCTCAATCTCTTGAAGGAGATTATCGTCACAATATATATATATATATATATATATATATATATATATATATGTCGTACCTAGTAGCCAGAACGCACTTCTCAGCCTACTATGCAAGGCCCGATTTGCCTAATAAGCCAAGTTTTCATGAATTATTATATTTTCTCAATTTTTTTTCTTATGTAATGATAAACCTACCCATTTCATTATGTATGAGGTCAATTTTTTTTGATTGGAGTTAAAATTAACGTAGATATATGACCGAACTTAACCAACCCTACCTAACCTAACCTAACCTATCTATATAGGTTAGGTTAGGTTTGGTAGCCGAAAAAGTTAGGTTAGGTTAGGTTAGGTATGTTAGGTAGTCAAAAAACAATTAATTCATGAAAACTTGGCTTATTAGGCAAATCGGGCCTTGCATAGTAGGCTGAGAAGTGCGTTCTGGCTACTAGGTACGACATATATATATATATATATATATATATATATATATATATATATATATATATATATATATATATATATATATATATATATATATATATATATGTCGTACCTAGTAGCCAGAACGCACTTCTCAGCCTACTATGCAAGGCCCGATTTGCCTAATAAGCCAAGTTTTCATGAATTAATTGTTTTTCGACTACCTAACCTACCTAACCTAACCTAACCTAACTTTTTCGGCTACCTAACCCAACCTAACCTATAAAGATAGGTTAGGTTAGGTTAGGTAGGGTTGGTTAGGTTCGGTCATATATCTACGTTAATTTTAACTCCAATAAAAAAATTGACCTCATACATAATGAAATGGGCAGCTTTATCATTTCATAAGAAAAAAATTAGAGAAAATATATTAATTCAGGAAAACTTGGCTTATTAGGCAAATCGGGCCTTGCATAGTAGGCTGAGAAGTGCATTCTGGCTACTAGGTACGACATATATATATATATATATATATATATATATATATATATATATATATATATATATATATATATATATATATAACTGAAAACTCACACCCCAGAAGTGACTCGAACCCATACTCCCAGAAGCAACGCAACTGGTATGTACAAGACGCCTTAATCCACTTGACCATCACGACCGGACATAATGAGGTGATAGCCGAGGCTATTTGAACCACCCCACCGCCGGCACTCGGATAGTAATCTTGGGCATAGCATTTTACCAAATCACCTCATTCTTTGGGTCACACGTGAGGAACACAAATGCGAACAAGCCTGAATGGTCCCCAGGACAATATGCAACTGAAAACTCACACCCCAGAAGTGACTCGAACCCATACTCCCAGAAGCAACGCAACTGGTATGTACAAGACGCCTTAATCCACTTGACCATCACGACCGGACATAATGAGGTGATAGCCGAGGCTATTTGAACCACCCCACCGCCGGCACTCGGATAGTAATCTTGGGCATAGCATTTTACCAAATCACCTCATTCTTTGGGGCACACGTGAGGAACACAAATGCGAACAAGCCTGAATGGTCCCCAGGACAATATGCAACTGAAAACTCACACCCCAGAAGTGACTCGAACCCATACTCCCAGAAGCAACGCAACTGGTATGTACAAGACGCCTTAATCCACTTGACCATCACGACCGGACATAATGAGGTGATAGCCGAGGCTATTTGAACCACCCCACCGCCGGCACTCGGATAGTAATCTTGGGCATAGCATTTTACCAAATCACCTCATTCTTTGGGGCACACGTGAGGAACACAAATGCGAACAAGCCTGAATGGTCCCCAGGACAATATGCAACTGAAAACTCACACCCCAGAAGTGACTCGAACCCATACTCCCAGAAGCAACGCAACTGGTATGTACAAGACGCCTTAATTTGTGTTCCTCACGTGTGCCCCAAAGAATGAGGTGATTTGGTAAAATGCTATGCCCAAGATTACTATCCGAGTGCCGGCGGTGGGGTGGTTCAAATAGCCTCGGCTATCACCTCATTATGTCCGGTCGTGATGGTCAAGTGGATTAAGGCGTCTTGTACATACCAGTTGCGTTGCTTCTGGGAGTATGGGTTCGAGTCACTTCTGGGGTGTGAGTTTTCAGTTGCATATTGTCCTGGGGACCATTCAGGCTTGTTCGCATATATATATATATATATATATATATATATATATATATATATATATATATATATATATATATATATATATATATATATATATATATATATATATATGTCGTACCTAGTAGCCAGAACGCACTTCTTAGCCTACTATGCAAGGCCCGGTTTTCCTAATAAGCCAAGTTTTCATTAAATAATTGTTTTTCGACTACCTAACCTACCTAACCTAACCTAACCTAACTTTTTCGGCTACCTAACCCAACCTAACCTATAAAGATAGGTTAGGTAGGGTTGGTTAGGTTCGGTCATATATCTACATTAATTTTAACTAAAAAAAAAAAAATTGACCTCATGCATAATGAAATGGGTAGCTTTATCATTTCATAAGAAAAAAATTAGAGAAAATATATTATTTCAGGAAAACTTGGTTTATTAGGCAAATCGGGCCTTGCACAGTAGGCCAAAAAGTTCGTTCTGGCTACTAGGTACAACATATATATATATATATATATATATATATATATATATATATATATATATATATATATATATATATATATATATATATATATATATATATATATATATATATATATATATAAATATATATATATATATATATATATATATATATATATATATATATATTTATATATATTTATATATATTTATATATATATAAAAATTATATATATATGTATATATATAAATATATATATATATATATATATATATATATATATATATATATATATATATATATATATATATATATAGCAGAAAATTATTAAATACAGAGGTCTAGCACACTGCTACAGCTTTGTTCCGATCGGCTCGGAGACCCTCGGTTCGTGGGGAAAATGTGCATTGAAGTTCCTGAAGGAATTGGGGGACAAATTGATCAGCGCTACAAAAGACCAGAGAGCAAAAAGTTTCTTCTTCCAGCGCCTCAGTGTTGCGATTCAGAGGGGAAATGCCTGTTGCGTCTTGGGCACTAGTCCAACTTCAGAGGAATTCGAAGAAGTGTTTGACTTGCAACAATGATCGAACCCGTCTGTGACATTCATCAATGTTTCCCATTGTTGTGTTTTTCAAGAGATCCATAACCTTTAAGCACCTTTTTGCATTATTATTTTTGTATCAACCCGTATATATATATATATATATATATATATATATATATATATATATATATATATATATATATATATATATATATATATATATATATTCACTGAGGGAATATATGATTATGGTTTTCATTGGGGAGGACATTAAAAAAAATTGAAACATGTCACACTGTGTTTGACCTTTCCTGATTTTGAAAAAAAGGTTGCCAGTGTTTGGGTAAAAAACTGACGTATATTGATATTTTATGGCAAGATATTTTGAGATACATATTGTGCAATTTGAATTTTTTTATACTAATTAAAGCGGTAAAAAAAACAAGTTCCTATAGGCTTCTTGTTGGTTGAGGACCTTATAATAATAATATAAATATTTGCTCAGAATTTACACACACTAGCAGGGATGGAGATATAAGGGCGCAAAGGCCCCACGATGAATATTCGAAGGGTCGACACAGGGCAGTTGACTAGGCTGTATCTAAAACATAAGGGAAAGAAAAAATGCAGACGTGACTGGAAACGCACACCGGATATTTAACTGATGAAGATTTTTGCAATAATGAAACTTGCATTGTGTATCCTGAAACTGCATATCATGCATTCCATATGGGATGGCGAAGGACATAACAGTGAAATACAAATACGCAAGCGCCTATGGTGAACGCAGGCCTATATATAATCTCAAGAGATGTGTTCCCCATGATCGCCCAATTCCCTGTTCAATTCATGTCTCCAATCGTCGAGCTGAAAATCTCTCCTGCATTATTGCCGCTGCAGTACAATATTGGATAGGTGCGCCTGTAGAGAACAATGAGATCACCAAGTCGCATATAGACAAATCCAAAGATCGCTATATGCTTGCTGGATTAAAAGAAGATACAACACTAAATCGCCTCATCTATTTGAAAAAGGCTATAGAAGCCATAACGAGATTCATCAAATCTTCTCCGGAAATCGCACGAGTTGTATTACAAATACAAATGCAAATATTTATTCAGGTAAAGTACATACATACAAGTGTGACGATGTTCCCCCCCTTATATTTCTCCCACGCCTGCTGTAAGAGTCATGTCCACTTTACCGGAGCGTTCTCTACGTCGCAGGCATCAGTTTGGTATATGTGGGAGAGTGTAGTGTTCCCGAGGTGGCGAGATATTTGTAAAAGAAGAGTATTTTGGGCTGTGGTATAGGCCCTTTAGGGAGCCAATATGGCGCTGGCCCCTCCGTTTTGCCGCCAAAACTGTGTGACGTCAGTGGCACCAGATTGGTCACCGACAGCGACGTGGCACAGGGAGCCAATGAAAACCTCTCTTGGCAAGTATAACATCACGAAGGCAGGGGGGTCCAGAGATCGCGCAACTTTGGCGCCACCAGTCTGAGACAGCACGTCAAGGAGGTCGGACGTGCGCTGGGGGTTCCTGTCAGTTGGACAGTTTATCCCGTCTCCAGAGGACTTACGCATCACCAGCAGTCTGACAGCACCTGTGGGGTCTTCCTTCGTTCATGTGTTGTACCAGAGAGGGAATTGACAGAATATTGAGCAACAAGTGCTCCCGGGACAGGTGTTGTGCAGGTGAAGTCTAGGCAGCAACGTATGCGACGGCTGATAGCTTCACAGTGATGACGTAGTGGCTGGGCCAATCCTCCGTGAGGGAATCAGTCTGACACGACACGTCAAGGTGGACGGATGTGTGAAGGTTGATCCTGTCAATCTGACAGTAATACGCTGCTCCCGTGGATCTTACGCGTCACACGTAGTCTGCAAGTACGCCGAGAGGTCTTCCTTCATTCCATGTGTGGACCGAAGAGGGAATTGACGGAATATTGAGCATCAAGTGCTCCAGGTTCGGGTGCTGTGCAGGTGAAGTCTAGGCAGCATTGTCTGGGACGTCTGATAGCTTCACAGCGACGACGTAGCAGCTGGGCCAATCCACTGGGAAGCAGTGAAAGAAGATACTAATTGGGAATCCGTACGACTGCAGCCGAGAAGTAGGTTGGCAGCCGAAGTTGGGAGAAGTTGACGGCCGGGAGACCGAATCCAACCCTACAAGACGTGGAGGAGGAGCACGGACCCGCGGAGGACAGAACACGGAGACGACGGGTTTATTTTGGGACGTTGATTGGGTTCCTGGAGGACACGACAGGGTGTGTGTGGGGGCGTTCCCTACACGAGGCGAGAGCCTGGACCAGGAGCTACCACTCAACTCTCACTGGAGGATAGGTGGAAGTTGATGACTCTAGTTTCCCTCCTAATTCCCCTTTAATCAGCTATATATTTAGCCAGAGTATCTTTCACGTCGTGAACAAGGCTCACTTATGTCTATGTAACGGTAGGACACAGTTGTGAGAAGTGGGGCTGTAGAAAGCTCTCACAGGATATATTTGTGGTGTGGATGCACCCGTATTATTATTGAAGCGTTTGCTGTGGTAGATGATGATTTCTTTCATGTGACATTTATGGTATAACTTATGCCAGAGAATATATATATATATATATAAAGTGAACCAGTTATTGGTGTTAGGCTGTGTGCCCAGTATTTATCATACTATTATTGATTTGATGAATTGATCCATATATATATGCTTGTGTGTTGGAGGACTTTCATGTGTATAGTTTTCTATGTCATTGCCTTTTGAGTGAATTTCGGTATTGAAGGACAGTGCAGTGTCTTTTTACATTTATTATCATTACCGTGATATTACGGTGTTTAATATCTTACTGTGAGCTACTGTGTTTATCGATATAGAAATATTTGTCTGAGCTCAAGACCAATGAAGTGATTCAATTGCCATTATAGCAGTAATCGTGTTGTGTGTTAATAATGCGATAGTTGAGAATTTAAAGAAACAGGCGTCTCACGCCAGACAAACAAATAAACGAACATTCGCGCGGTGAGAGTCGCTCAGCTGATTTTGAGAGTTGACGCGAGGGTGGGGAGTGTGTTGCCATATAGGTGTGCCCAAATTATAAGTGAAGAGAGAGCGATTTCTGCATTGTACTTGCTTGCCTGTTGATATAAAAATATGTCTTGAGTTTTAAGTAAAATACAAAATACCTTGGCATTTGTATCATCCCCTCCATATTTCTTGTGGCTATATAATACTTGAAAGGAGATAGAGTGATAGAAATAAATACCTTCCTGATATCAAATCTATTGAGTGTGCTCTTGCCACTGTTACCACAATTCCACAATACCACTGACGTGTTACTGGACACGGGAAACACCAGTTGTCGACCTTGTGGTTAATAGTAAAGCCTTTGTCGGGGCGGGCACACAGTTGAAAGAGCAAACTGAGTCTCCACTCATCTCTAACTACTAAGGCCGGTTGGGGATCGACTGGGGTACTCTCCTGGCGTACAGTGGCGCCGCGAGGATGGAGTGAAGACCCGCAGGGCTACGGTGAGTAACGGTTATCGCTAATAGTGCGACCGTTGAGAGGATATCTTGTATACTGTTGCTCACCCCTCTTACGGTGAACCCTGACAAAGGTGAAATACAAAAGTTGATGGATTCATAGATAGAGCTAGTACATACAATGCCTAAAGACACTATTACGCAAAGCGTTTCGGGCAGGAAAAACATTAAGACTAAAACTTAATACTAACTTAGATTAAAGTATAAATTGTGCTGAGAAAAAAAATCAGAAAAAAAAGAGGGAGGGTGAAACATGGCAGAAAAAAGCAAAAATACAATATGGTCAACAAACAGCATTGTTTAAATCGTAGACATGGGTCGACATTTAGGGGTAAGGTAGGTTACATTAAGTTAATTAGGTGGTACTTAGTTTTTAGCTTAAACTGGTTGGGAGAGATAGTCTTTAACATAATTGGGAAGGTCATTCCACATTCGAAGTCCCTTGATTTGTAAAGCATTTCTAGTTTGACTAAGTCGTACTCTTGGAATATCAAATAGGTATTTGTTTCTGGTGTGGTGCTCATGTAATCTGTTACAACCTTCTAAGAAGCTTTTAAGGTCAAGATTGACATTACAGTTCAGCGTTTTATATATATGAAATACACATGAGAGGATGTGCAGTGGCTTAATATCTAACATATTCAGAGATTTGAGTAAGGGTACCGAGTGGTGTCTGGGGCCAGAGTTAGATATTGTCCTAATAGCAGCTTTGTGTTGAGTAATTAGAGGACGTAAATGATTTTGGGAAGTAGAACCCCAAGCACAAATACCATAGTTGAGATAAGGATAGATGAGAGAGTAATAGAGTGTCACCAGGGCAGGGCGAGGTACAGAATATCTGATCTTAGAAAGAATGCCAACAGTTTTAGAAACTTTTTTTTATATATTTAGAATGTGTCCCTGGAAATTCAGCTTGTGGTCAATGAGAATGCCAAGGAATTTGCCATCTACTGTGTTACAAATTTGGGTATTGTTAATCCTGAGATTTATTTGATTTGAGGATTTATTGCCAAACAAAATACAGAAAGTTTTGTCAGTATTGAGGGTGAGTTTGTTGGCAGTGAGCCAGTGATGGACTTTATTTAGCTCAGTATTCACTGTGACATTTAGAGCAAGGGGGTCAGGACTGGAGTAAATGAAGCTCGTGTCGTCAGCAAATAGAATTGGTTTGAGGTGTTGGGAGGCATTTGGGAGGTCGTTAATGTAGATGAGAAAGAGAAGAGTGCCAAGTATGCTGCCCTGGGGAACACCAATATTAATGGTTAGGTTGGGAGAAATTGAATTATTCACAGAAACATATTGGAGCCTGTCAGTAAGGTAAGACTTAAGGTACTGCAGGGAGTGACCTCTCACTCCATAATGTTGTAATTTAAGAAGAAAGTTTCGGTGGTTAACAGTGTCAAAGCCTTACGCAGGTCCACAAATAGCCCAATAAGGAACTCATTTTTATCAAAAGCTGCATGTAGCAAGGTAATCATACAAATAAGTGCATAGTTAGTGCATCGTTTACCTGTGGGAATTGGTCGCACCTGCGATCAAAGAGATGAAGTTTGGGAGGAAACATCTTCCAATTATCGAAGATCTGTATGAAAACTTAAAACATTACGATGTTAATGTTATTTTAGTGCGTAATGCCCAGAGCTCCAAGGAAAAAAAAAGTGTCCCCTGGCAACTCTATGATGCACAGTTATCCCCCGCACCGGCGTGAAAAGTGTATATAGACCCCCGTTCCGAGTCACTACCTCACAAGCCAGCACTATGGAGCTTCACTCCCTGATTGGTGTCTTTGCCCATCTATAACAATCGTGATTGTCTGCTCTATGATTTGGATGCGACAAGCGTGCAGTTGAGCGAAATGGTACACACTTTATGGGAACGATACCCCAATGCTCGATTGCATCGGAAAAACCTGCAAAATCGCGCCGTTAGAACTGATAGAGATATCCCCGGCCTCATGTTTGTTGGCGAAGCACCCGAATTCTGCAATAGGATGGATGACGACCCCTATGAAAGTTATGCTGTTTTACCGCACCTTACTGGATTAATCACTCAGCTTACCAACGGTCCAGCGACGTCATCTTCTTATAAAAAGCCCCGACACGAAGCATGGAGTTTGGATGAGCATTTTTATGACCGCCTGAAAAATGATACGGAATACCAAAGATGGCATTGGTTTGACAAAACTCTGGGAAAAGCCATTGAACATATTCTTCAGAGAAGTCAAAGAGGACAAGTGGGAAGGATTATTTTCCCATATGGGTTGGGCAAGGCTTGCGGGCAATATCTCACAAGTGGCGAACGCAACATATGGGAGACTAAATATTTCCCTGTGATGTGCAAATTAGCTCAGAAACTGCAAGAACGTGGTATAGCGACTTTAATGATATGTCCTGTAAATAATGACACACCAACTCGATCTCCAACCCATGGCATCTTTAGACACAAGATTCCACGTATGACCTTTCCACCTGTTTCTACAAATGATAAAGACTCTGTTTCTACTGTCGGACCTGCCGCTGTCGTGAGAAAAGATGGGTCAGCTGTCATGGAAGATACCACGAGTGTTGCTGCGGAAGATGATCCATCTACCGGCTCCATGTCTGTTACTGTAAGAGATGAAGTGCTCACTATTGTGGAAGACGACGATGAAGGCGAAGAGAAAATGGAAATGGAATATAATGAGGATGAAATTAGAAAAGCTGTGGAATCTATATTGTAATATTTCATACGAATTAAAACAAAAACAAAAAAGAAATGTTGATCTGTATTTTATTTATTTTTCCTAATATCTCTATACACACACAAAAATGTGACCTGTATTTTATTTATTTATTTATTTTTCCTAATTTCTCTATACAAAAACAAAACAAAACTATGAATTACATATTATAAAAGCCTCTAACAACTCTATATGACAAGGTGCATATAAGATGAAGGTTATGTTAAAAACCTTTTTAATCGCTTCGAGATGTGTTCCAACTACATTCGAGCCAAATTACGGTGACTCAAAGATTCTATTATTGAAGTGGATTTCCGTAATGATGATATATATAAACTCGGGGACTGTATTGTCTATGATCTTCCTGCCCTACACCAGTTTTCTAATGGTTATTCCCAACAGTTGTGGGAAAAATATCCTTATAGGATGGTTTAAAAGAAAATATGTCCTGAAATGCTTTGTGCCATAGTTACGGATCGTAGCACTCCAGGAAATATAATCCTCTCCCCGCCACCAGAACCTGATGTGCAGCCTTATCTCATAGCCCTCATATGTCAATATAGTGTAGGCGCGTCTATTGAAGATAATGACATTAACCAATTTCATGTTAAGCACAGTAAAGATATCGATTTAGTAGCGGGATTGCAGTGAGATACAACCATCAATAGACGCTGGTATTTTAAAAAGGCCGTGAGTCGCATTATGAGCGAAGCCAAGAGTAATAATTCTATCAAGTGGGCAGTTATGCCATTTGGTATAGGCTGCAATTCTGGGGTGGGTTGGTCTAGAGTGGGCAAAGAAGAAGAATGGCTGGCATCTTACAACCCTACACTGTCTCATTTGGCCCATGTAATGAAAAAATGCAAAAATGAATTTGTGCTGGTGCGTCCTAAATAAGATCGAGCAGGGAAAGGTCAAGTACAGCCACAAGTAGTGAAAAGACCGTCCAGTAAAAGGAGGAACCTTAGATCTTATTACACTAATGACGAATAATAATATTAATAAAAAGTACTTCTGTTTTTTTGTATATGTACTCATAATAATATAAACAAATTGTATAAATGTCAAGTTTTTTTTATGTTAAAGTAGTTTTTAAAAATAAGAGAGAGACCTTAAGTTAGATGAGCTTACTAGGTCGAGGGAGGGGGTAGACGTACCGTGCGCGCTCCGTTAAAATCGTGACATTAACAGGGATTCGTAGGACTACTGCCGTGGATTACTGATTACAGACATAACAAAGTGCATAGTGACCGCTGGAAAATTGAAAATAGTCATTAACAATAGAACTTTGTGTTAAATAGAGAATAAACGGGAGACCACGTGTGAGCCAGTGAACGAGGCTTTGTGTACATGCGTGTATTAGGATAAAAAAAAAAACGAAACAAAAAAAAATAGTGAACGGTGATTCGTGGAACAGTGATGTGGAACGGGTATCACAACAACATATAAGTTGGAAGTGAATATTATAAATATAGAACACTAGAAATATAGAATAGTGGCAAGAGGCGGCATCAGTGGTTATAAATCGGGTAACTGGAAACTGGTGACATCAACCTGGGCCACAAGAGGTCACCTGTACTGACCGGGGGACCAGCCTCGCTACCCTACGCTAAGTACCTGCCATAAAGTTTGAACAAAATAACACACATAATATTACAAATATATACGATATACATATAATATTATAATATTAAACATATAAATATATATACATATATATTGTTACAAATATACAATATACATATAATATTATAAATATATAGATATATACAACAAAACAAGGCAATATGGGAGTAAATAAACAAATTTGTGGCCACTGTAACAACTTCTTAAAGACGAAGGTAACGGGAATTGAATGCTATATCTGTAAGACTAGATTCCATTCAGCTTGTACAGGAGTGAGTAACACTACGGCACTGAGAGATGGCCACTTGCTCTGGGTGTGTAAAAATGACCTGCCAGCTTGGAATATCCTAAAAAACCTTCTAGATAACATGACGCATGAACGGAAAACATCATTCATTGGAAGCCTACCAGCCATCCAGAAGGAGTGGGAAAGGAACAACAATTCTAATATACAAGGGGCGGAGGCTATAGTCAGGGATGAAACTGAGGCTGAAACTCAGGAAGTTGCAAACTCTGACTCAGTAGGCCTGGATGTAGATGACATTAAACTAGAAAGTGTACCTGACAGCTCGATAGGTACAGACACCACGACGGTTCTCGATAGAGCAATTCAGAACAGAAGGACAGACTTATGCAAATTTTATGCAAAGGGCATATGCAGACATAGATATGCTGGTAATAAGAAAGGATTAGAATGCAGTTACCAACATCCCAAAAAATGTTTAAATATGCTTAGGAAAGGTGAGTGTCGATTTGGATCAATATGTAGGTTTTTCCATCCTGACATGTGCCAAACCTCACTGGAGGACAGAAAATGCTATGACCTTAGCTGCCCACACTTTCACGTGAAAGGCACGGAACGCTACATAAAGAGTGGCAAGCAGGATAATGAATTTGGAGGAAACTCTATAAATTTTTTATACCAGACCGGCAGAGAATTCAAAAGGAGCAGCATGGAGAGTGTATGGAACTGGATGCCAGATCCACTGGCATTCCAGAATTACAGATACAATTACCCACCGAAAGGGAACTACAACTACGACAGAAAACTGCCCTACAACAATCAGTACTGGTCAGAACAAACTCATTATGTCCACGATTAATGGACGTGCCGAAAAAGTCTCCCATTCAAACTATCACTAATAGAGTAACCTCATTCATCTTTGCCAACATACAAGGACTGAAAACAAGAACAAACAACAAAGTATAGTTCATAAATGGCCTCCTCACGGAGTCAAATGCAGTATTTGGAGCTTTCACAGAAACCCATGCAGGGGAATTGTTGGACAGTGAGATCTGGATTCCAGGATATAACCTATACAGGTGTGATAGGAAAATTAGGTCACATGGAGGAGTGGGTCTGTATATTAGGGAAGACCTTGTATGCTCGGAGCTCCTAAACGTTACAAATGAGGTGGTAGAGGTACTGGGATTAAAAATAGAGAAAATAAATTTAGTGATTATACTAATATACAAACCGCCAGATGCAACGGCTGAGGAATTCACAGAACAGATAAGCAAAATAGAGAATAGCCTTGATAATTTGGAGAACCCGATACCTGATATTATTTTCCTAGGTGACTTCAACTTGCCTAGTCTCAGGTGGAAAATAGCAAACAATAATATTATACCAGGAAATCTATCAGGACCTAACCAACCACAGATTAGAGAACTACTTAGATTCTGTGACAAATTTTCCCTCAATCAGCAGATATCGGAGCCAACGAGAAATGAAAATATTCTAGATCTGGTCTTTACGAACAATGAAGACATTATCAGAGACATTACGTTATCAGATACCACATACTCAGATCACAAACTCATTGAAGTGCAAACGACCATCAATACTCAGAATAGACCTAAAACGTTGATAAAGCGAGAGGGGCTATTCAGTAAATTCAATTTTAATAATAAAAGGATAGACTGGGAGATAATAAACAGGGAACTTACAAACATTCCATGGGGAACTGTTCTAAATAATACAAGTCCTACAGAAGGAATAGAAAAACTTACTTCAGAAGCGTATCAAGTCTGTCTGAAACACGTTCCTTTGAGGAAAGCCAGAAAGAGATCTAACGTAGAAAGAGAACGCAGACGACACTATAAACGCAGGAAAAAAATAACGGAACTGCTTATGCAGACACGAATTTCCCGTCAAAGAAGGAATAATTTAAATAGGGAGATTGAAGAAATCGAGCGGAAATTGAAACACTCATATGAAACTGAAGAAAGGCAGTTAGAACAGAAAGCAATTCAGGAAATAAAGAAAAATCCAAAATATTTCTTCTTATATGCGAAATCAAAAGCAAAAACCACTGCCAGTATTGGACCTATTCGTACAAGTGAAGGTTCATACACGGAGGATGACAAAGAAATTAGTGAAATCCTAAAAAAGCAGTATGAGGACATGTTTAGCACTCCAATAAACAACATGAAGGTGGAAGATCCAGACATTTTCTTTATGCGGGATATTCAAACCCCGGTAAATATAACTGATATAAACACGAGCGCACTAAATTTTGAAAAAGAAATTGAAAACATGCCCATGCACTCGGCCCCAGGTCCAGACTCATGGAATTCAATATTTATAAAGAAATGCAAAGTGCCGGTAGCACAGGCACTCAGTATAGTGTGGAGGAAGAGCTTGGACACGGGGGAGATACCAGATGCACTTAAAGTAGCAGACATAGCCCCTCTACACAAGGGAGGGAGCAAAGCATTGGCAAAAAATTATAGACCAGTTGCACTAACATCGCACATCATAAAAGTATTTGAGAGAGTGATTAGGAGTCAGGTCACCAATTTCATGGAGACCAATGACCTTCATAACCCAGGCCAACATGGATTTCGAGCGGGAAGATCGTGCCTCTCACAGCTACTTGAGCACTACGACAAAGTCACTGAGGCATTAGAAGAGAAACAGAATGCTGATGTGATATACACGGACTTCGCAAAGGCCTTCGATAAATGTGACCATGGCGTGATAGCACACAAAATGAAGTCAATGGGAATAACCGGTAAAGTAGGACGCTGGATACTCAGTTTTCTGTCAAACAGGACTCAGCGAGTAACTGTCAACCATATAAAATCTAGTCCAAGTGCAGTGAAAAGCTCTGTACCTCAGGGTACAGTCCTTGCACCACTGCTTTTCCTTATTCTCATATCAGATATAGACAAAAATACAAGTCACAGCTTCGTATCATCCTTTGCAGATGACACAAAAATCAGTATGAAAATTACCTCGGCTGAGGACATTGAAAAACTTCAAGCTGATATTAATAAAGTTTTCGACTGGGCATCAGAAAATAACATGATGTTTAACAGTGATAAATTCCAGGTACTCAGGTACGGTAAAAATGAGGACCTTAAACATAATACAGAGTACAAAACACAATCAAATGTACCCATAGTAGGAAAACAGCATGTAAAGGATTTGGGAATAATAATGTCGGACGACCTAACGTTTAAGGAGCATAACCAAGCAAATATTGCGACAGCCAGAAAAATGATAGGATGGATTACGAGAACTTTCAAATCCAGGGATCCCATCACAATGGTTGTACTCTTCAAGGCACTTGTGTTGTCCCGTCTTGAGTACTGCTCAGTACTCACTTCCCCCTTCAAAGCAGGAGAGATTGCTGAAATAGAGGGAATACAGAGAACATATACGGCACGCATAGACGCAATAAAGCACCTAAATTATTGGGATCGTCTCAAAGCCCTCCAAATGTACTCACTAGAAAGAAGACGAGAGAGATATCAAATAATATACACCTGGAAGATACTGGAGGGCCAAGTACCAAATCTACACAGTAAAATAACAACGTACTGGAGTGAACGACATGGAAGAAAATGTAGAATAGAACCAATGAAGAGCAGAGGTGCCATAGGCACAATCAGAGAACACTGTATAAACATCAGAGGTCCGCGGTTGTTCAACGTCCTCCCAGCAAGCATAAGAAATATTGCCGGAACAACCGTGGACATTTTCAAGAGGAAACTAGATTTATTCCTCCAAGGAGTGCCGGACCAACCGGGCTGTGGTGGGTATGTGGGCCTGCGGGCCGCTCCAAGCAACAGCCTGGTGGACCAAACTCTCACAAGTCGAGCCTGGCCTCGGGCCGGGCTTGGGGAGTAGAAGAACTCCCAGAACCCCATCAACCAGGTATCAACCAGGTACCTCATCACTTATTTTTTACCCCCCATGACAAGTACTGTAGCGAATACTGCCTGACACATGTTTTTTTTTTTTAACATATTTTATCTAGGATCAAAAAAATCTTCAAGGGGAGTGTGCAATAATAATAATAATAATAAATGATATTTTTTTTATTTAGGTAAAAACATATACATACAAAAAAAAATAATGTTCTGGTTGAACATAGTCTGGGTTGGGGGACAAAGTCTCGGGATTTGGGGATAACCCACCCCCCATCAGGCACCCGCACACCATTCCTGTAGTATGTCCCCTTTTCATCATTAGTTCATAAGAGTTATCTTGTAGGTGGAGCTCTATCTAGATCTGCCTTAATGACGGGATGCAAATTTTCCCTCAAATAAACCTCATCCTCTGTCGCAATTTCCTCACCTTCGGAGGAGGAACAATAATCCCCATAATCCCTGAAGAAAATTTCTCTAAATGCATTCTGCGCTCGAATTTTGTCACGATAAATAAACCAATTTTCACGCTGTTTAAAATCAATCCCTGCAAACTGTTTTTCTATTTCACCTTGGGCTTGCACCCACTCCATAAAGTTGGGTATTCCATTATACGCCACTTTAATCAATCCTATTCCTATTTCGACAGGCAGTCTTATTTCTGTTTCGTCACAAAAACCGCTGTATATGGTCTCAACAGCGTTAATTTTTTGGGTTCTTTGTCTTTGAACATGTGAGTCTTCTAAATCTGTGCCCACCTTCATACTGCTTTTCAATTGCTGCCAAAGCCTTGACGCGTGCAATGAACTAGGGCAATTCCTCATACTCCACGACGCAATGACCTCGTGAAATAAATACCAGGGGCGATTCCTTGCATTGCATCTTCCTCTTTTCCTCAACATCTACCGCCTGATGGCCGAGCTCTGCTAAAAAGATATAACAGAAAAAAATTTATTGCATACACCCATAGAGAGAGAGAAAAAAAAATCCTTGACAATTATTTCTCTCTTTGAACTTTATTGGATTTTTTTACATTTACCTTTTAGCTACTTGGAACGAAATATCAATGCGACATGGGCTATGGCAAGTCCTGTAAGGTATTGGAGTTTATACATACCATTTATGGTTTCCATCGTAGCTTGGGCATGGGATCTCTCACTAAGAACCCCACACCCCCGAGCCAGATATAGGCTGAGACCACCTGAACTTGCTACCTGGGGTCGTCAGTTTTTATTTTTTATTTATATCTATAAGTTGGTATAAATAAGCTCGTATTTCCATGAACGTTTTTTTTTTACAAATACTCGATGTGGGAAACAAATACTCAAATGTGTGAGGGGATTAAAATAAACAAAGTAGTCATAATGGTCCTAAGAACACACATTCTTTCCAGTCCCCGGCTGGATGAATTGCAATTGCTTATTTACTGCCCTAAAATAGTTGGTCAGGGGGGTGAGGGGCATGATACTGCCTCATTTAGTGAAATTTGTTATATCCAATAGCTCGGACATTGGGGAACTGAACCAGGACCCGCATGAAGGTTGCTCAACATTCCGCTCGAATATGGACAAAACTAGAATCTCTCTTTTTTTCTGAGTTAAGAACCTTTTAAGAACTAGCACTCAAAGATTAAAAAAGATTAACACCTTTATAATTAGATGGGCAGCTAAGATACTGCATCATTTAGTGAAATTTGTAATGTCCAAAAGCTCGGACATTGGGGAACTGAACCAGGGCCTGCATGAAGGTTTCTCTGCTCCAGTGAGAATGAGGAAACATGTGGGAGAAAGAGAGAAAGCGAGATTTATTCCCTCTTGTGCGACGGAAAACCTTTAAAAAATTTGTAGCCATAGTTTTGAAAACATTGGCAACTTTTTTACACAGAATGAAACTCTTAAAACAAGAATATATATTTTGAGGAATAAATCTCTCTCTTCGCTATGTATATATATTTATAATTAGTTTAAAAGTTAGCAATTCTCTTAATGACGAAGCCTTCCAAACATGGCTCATTAAAATAACTTTTTGTTTATGAAATTGCGTAAGTATTTATGCAATATTTATTATAAAACAATCATAATGCGCAATGGCATTTCATTTTTGTAGAAAGGCTTTATAAATTAAATATAATAGCAATGCGATACTGTTTCAATCTGAAGTATTATTTTAAATATCTGAAGATTATTTTAAGCACTAACTATGCACTTATTAGTATGATTAACTTGATTCATTCTCTTGATAAAAATGAGTTCCCTGTTGGGTTATTTGTGGACCTGTGTAAGGCTTTTGACACTGTCAACCACCAAAACCTTCTTCTTAAATTACATCATTATGGAGTCAGAGGACACTACCTGCAATACCTCAAATCTTACCTTACTGACAGGCTCCAGTGTTCTCTGTGAATAATTCAATTTCTCTAACCCTACCCATCAACATCGGTGTTCCTCAGGGCAGCATACTTGGCCCTCTCCTCTTTCTCATCTACATTAATGACCTTCCAAATGCCTCCCAACACCTCAAACCAATTCTATTTGCTGACGACACAACCTTCATTTACTCCAGTCCTGACCCCCCTTGCTCTAAATGCTACAGTAAATACTGAGCTAAATAATGTCCATCTTTGGCAAACTGCCAACAAACTCACCCTTAACACTGACAAAACTTTCTATATTCTGTTTGGCAATAAATCCTCTAATCAAATAAATCTCAGGATAAACAATACCCAAATTTGTAACAAAATTGATGGCAAATTCCTTGGTGTTCTCATTGACCACAAGCTGAATTTCCAGGGACACATTCTAAATATATAAAAAACTGTTGGCATTCTTTCTAAGATCAGATATTATGTACCTCGCCCTGCCCTGGTGATGTTCTATTACTCCCTCATCTATCCATATCTCAACTATGGTATTTGTGCTGGGGGTTCTACTACCCAGGGGCCTCGTAGCCTGGTGGTTAGCGCGCAGGACTCGTAATTCTGTGGCGCGGGTTCGATTCCCGCACGAGGCAGAAACCAATGGGCAAAGTTTCTTTCACCCTGAATGCCCCTGTTACCTAGCAGTAAATAGGTACCTGGGAGTTAGTCAGCTGTCACGGGCTGCTTCCTGGGGGTGGAGGCCTGGTCGAGGACCGGGCCGCGGGGACACTAAAGCCCCGAAATCATCTCAAGATAACCTCAAGATAACCCAATATCATTTACGTCCTCTAATTACTCAACACAAAGCTGCTACTAGGACAATATCCAACTCTGGCCCCAGACATCACTCGGTACCCCTACTCAAATCTCTGAATATGTTAGATATTAAGTCACTGCACATTCTCTCATGTGTATTATACATATATAAAACGCTGAACTGTAATGCAAATCCTGACCTCAAAAGCTTCATTGAAGGTTATAACAGAACCCATGAGCACTACACCAGAAACAAATACGGTTTTGATATTCAAAGAGTACGACTTAAACTAGAAATGCCTTACAAATCAAGGGACCCAGAATGTGGAATGACCTTCTCAATCATGTTAAAGACTGTACCTCTCTCAACCAGTTTAAGATAAAAACTAAGCACTACCTAATAAATTCCCTGTAACCTACCTTACCCCGTATATTGTCAACCATGTCTGTTTTTTTATACAACGCTGTTTGTAGACCTAATTGTATTTGTGGTGCTTTTTCTGCCATGTTCCCCCCCTTTTTTATTTTTATTTTTAATTGTTCTCAACATATTTTATACTTCAATCTCAATTAGTATTAAGTTTTAGTCTTTAATGTTTTTCCTGCCCGAAACGCTTTGTGTAATAGTGGCTTTAGGCATTGTATTTACTAGCTTTATCTATAAATCTATCAATTTTTGTAAAACCTCTTGTATGTATGCACCTTACCTGAATAAACATTTATTTATTTATTTATTTAAATAAATACAGTTAGGCGAAAACATGTCTATTCCAGCATGAGTGACTGGATGGGCTCCTGCAAGGCTTTGGGATTAGCTGGAGAGCAGGAATGTGCAGAGTTCTGGGGGGCGTGAGATGGGAATATTAGATTGACTCAAAACTTAATCCTAGTTATTTAGCCAAGAATGGAATGGAATGAAACTATCAGGAGAAAGCGCCAACCCATTACGACTACGTGGCACTATGTTATCCTGTAGTCAGGATAAGGATTTGGGAATAGGGTGGGAGGAAGAAATGGTGCCCAACCACTTGGACAGTCGGGGAATTGAACGCCGACCTGCATGAAGTGAGGCCGTCGCTCTACCATCCAGCCCAAGTGGTTGGGCTAGTTATTCAAGTTTCTTTTTTTTATGTTGAAGCAGATATTTTTCTCCCCTGATTCTATATATAACTAACGACCCAGTGCAGGTTTGGAAGGCTTTGGCAATTAAAGCACTGTAAGATTGTAAAAGTATTCAAGCCTAAGAAGGGGGGACTAAGCATTTTTGTGCGAATGTGCAAAGCCCGTGTTTATTTGTGTAAATTAAAAATTGAGTTTTTGTTTTTGAATAAGAGTTTAGCAAGTGTGTTTGTTTAAGTATGTGCGAGCTAGTGGCTTGGGTGAGGACAGGAGGCCGGTAGCTTGTCAGAGGTCTCTCTCTATTTTTGCCCTGATGTGTTTAGGTAAGATTGCACAACTATTTTAAGTTTAGGGGGGGGGACCAAGTATTTTGCGAGAATGTGAAAGTCCCATGTTTATTGTGTAAGTTAAAATTGAGTTTTTGTTTGTGTATAAGAGTTTTTTTTGGGAGAGTGTGTTTAAGTATGTGCAAGCTAGTGGCCTTGATGAGGATAGGAAGCTGGTGGCTTGTTTTGAGGGCTCTCTCTATTTTGCCTTGATGTGTTCAAGTAAGTTTGTGTGAGTTTAAGTAAGATTGTGAAACTGTCTTAAGTTTTAGGGGGGACTAATTATTTTGAGCGAATGTGCAAACCCCATGTTTATTTGTGTAAGTTAAAACAACGAATTAAGTTTGTTTGTGTATGAGAGTTTTTGGGAAAGTATGTGAAAGCTAGTGGCCTTGATGAAGATAGGAAGCTGGTGGCTTCTTTTGAAGTCTCTCTCTCTCTCTATTTTTGCCCTGATATGTTTAAGTAAGATTGTGAAACTGTTTTAAGTTTAGGGGGGGGGGGGCTAAGTATTTTGCATGAATGTGAAAGCCCTGGGGTTAATTTGTGTAAGTTGAAAAAAAAAAATTAGTTTGTGTATGAGTTTTTTGGCGAGCGAGTTTGTTTAAGCACATGTTATCATTAAAACTTCCTAAGTAATGACAGTAATGCCAAAAATGAATTCATCTTCACACTTTTTAAAAGGTGGAGGTCTAACATTTTCTAAAATCTTTGCGCTTGACATACCCCCACTGACATCAAAGGTGACTGATGGATTCGACTTAAATTTTTAGGCATGATTGCAAAAAGCATTCCATAGCAACAGTAGTCACGTTACATGAGTTATTGGGGCCCCCTACCACAATAGCTGTGATCTATTGTGGTGTTATAAATATGCAATTTAATACGTAATATGAACAGATTCCTAATATATGTTAAATTCTTTAAAACACTAAACTATTTTCCTTAATAGTATATTTACAAGGGCCAAAGTAAAGTATGGGGTGTCAAACCCAACACAATATGGCTGAGGTTGCGCTATTTAACATTTTTTTGTATTATATAAAATATCGCAGCTAATGTCAATGTTTCTAATGTTTATTGCAAAAGATAGACATTCATTTGATGCTATTTTCCATATTAAAAACTAATATGAGGTCCAAACAAATATATCTATAAAATTTATGAACAGGTTAGAACCATACAAATACAAGCATGCCTTTTTCACCATTACTCAACTCAATTCCACAGAAAATGGAATCTTTACTTTGGCTACAGAAAACCGTGCAAAGCCGAGAGGGGGTGCCTGGAATAAACAGTTTCAGCCTGACTCTTCTCACATATACACATGTCTTTCTTGACCTCATTTCAGATTATATAGAGTGCTGAAAGCTCATTTTCCAAAGCAAATTTACTAAGGAACTCATTTTACGACTAAAACGTAAACTAGGACCCCTCATTCAGATTAAAAGCACGAGAATTATTGACTGAACATTTACCCACCATCAAACACACAGGACACTTTAAAGCTATTTTAACTTCTTTAAACCCCTAATATGACCCCTCTCACATGTAGATCCTGTTCTATGGTTCGCCCTTCATGTAAATGTACCTCACAGTATCATGCAAATTCAAGATAAGGCTTACTACACCTTAATATCCAACTTGTTCTTTGTAAGGAACCTTGACCCCCCCCCCCCTTGCATACTTGACCCCACTGGGGTATTCATAGGTAAGGGGGTCCCTATTGCTGATGTCAGGTTACGTGACACCCCTGCGACAAATAAGGAAAATCACCTGATTGGCTAATGACCCCGGGACGCAAAGAT
The DNA here is from genome assembly GCF_040958095.1 of Procambarus clarkii. Classification (NCBI taxonomy): domain Eukaryota; kingdom Metazoa; phylum Arthropoda; class Malacostraca; order Decapoda; family Cambaridae; genus Procambarus; species Procambarus clarkii. The sequence continues at coordinate 37,249,144 of NC_091190.1, forward strand.
AATTTTTCTACCCGGCTTCTGGTAGGTCAAAAAATCACGCCCTGTTCTCTAGGCCCACCTCTGACCATTACAGAAAATGGAGCTGTGCCAAGGGCTCTCTATACTATTCAGTCTTTGCATCATTACCCACCTAACTGGGCAATCCGAGTATTCTCGGACGGCGGGAAACTGCGCCAACCGAGAAAACTCTTCGATTTTTCGGTACCAATTCTAAATGTGTACGAGGTTGGTTGTGTACGAAATGGACTCTTAGGCCCTCCAGTGCGAGCCAGCCATCTTGGAAAAAAATCCCAGGATGCTCTAGGGCTGCTGGCTGGGTTAGTAGTAACGAGCAACTACGGGTGGCGCATGCGCCTCTGGCTCCCAAACAACTGTCCGACGTGGTGTTGAAAGATAACGCTCTGTTGGTGAAATTCAAACCTTATTGTTTGAAGACTATAAGGGTCATAATATTGGTGAAGCTAGGGGCAATAAGGACCTAATACAAAGGTTGGATGCAAGTGATACAGCACCTATGAGGACGATACAGCGAGCGTTTCCAGTTGTAGCTCTGAGCGTCACCCTTGCAATCCTATGCTATCTCCAATTTATTTAGATGATACATAGATGAATCGTTTGCTGCATTCAGTGATCATGCATCTGATACAAGTAGCATAGATGAACAGTGTTAGCGACTTCCATGGTGGTGTTTTCCAAAGATATTTTCAAGAATACCTGAATATCTTCCTAATTGATGGACACTTTTTGACGCTAGCTGAATCTCTTTCTGACTGATGGACACTCTTTGAGGCAAGCTGAATCTCTTCCTGTGTGGGACCATACAAAGCGATCTTCTCAAGACTACCTTACAAACTGATCTTTTCCTATAATCTTTTCAATACTACCTTATGCTTTACAAGCTTGGCTATATACAACCTACAAGTACTAAAGTCAAGGGTGTACGTGAGTGCGTTATTTGCAAGCACACAGAATGAAGAAATAGGAAGCGAAAATTTATCTGTACGTGGTGCACTGAGAGCGAAGTTGCGCTGTGTACCATGGATTACTTCGTTGATTATTACTCACTTCCGAAATACTGAGTGTGTAATACAGTGTGTTACTGTGTAAATAGTGTTTGAAACTGTACATATTGTAGTTTTAGTGAATTTTTAACAGGTAATATTGTCCACAATAAACATTTATTGTGGACACATTACTGACTCATGTATCACAGTTCCAAGGAACATTATGAACGTTCTACTGTATACATATTGTAACGGACACAAATATGCATCATATACAATAAAAAACAAATAAAACCGCATTGGAAATACATAAAACAAATAATGGAAAATATATTTGTGGCAACACCTGGTGCTTGAATGGCTGCACAACTGTGTCTGGGCCATTCACTCACGGGCAAAATGCCCTGATGACGTCACAGTGCACATTGTCCACGTCCCCACAGCCAAAGTAAGTGGAATTAGATATTTATTTTTACAGAGACATGTTCAGGGAAAGTAATTTATCATTTTACAAAGAAAAAGATAATTTTTTTGGAAGACTTTATTTCATGTGCACCGGGGGAATTTCACAATAAACTCGGCGCAGCACGGTGGTTAAAATACTCCAAAAACATCTATATTCCCATTCAACTGTGTTTTTTTTGTTTTAATCTATTGAACATTCACCCTCTGAACCATTCATAAGTATGGGCCCCCATATTGATACCATAGTACTCTGGTAACACCCCGGGCCAAATCGCGAATTTTTGTTCATGCTATTAAATACTCCAAAACGTTTATATTCCTTTCACCAGTGTATATTTTTGTTTTAATCTTTTGAACATTCATATTCTTTACCATTCATAAGTAGGGACCCCGCCTATTGATGCCTAGAACTCACGCCAGAGCCCCGCGACATATCGTGAAAAAAAAAAACTGTTGGGTTCTCCCTGGGGATGGGCTGGGGGTCCTTGGGGGAGGGGGGAAGGACCACCACCCCACGCCGAGCAACTCATGCCCTGCTTTTTTCACCAATCCGCCCCCAGGAGTCGGGTCGGCATGGAAGTGCCCAATCGGATCTGAAAATTAATTCACGATTTGTCTCATCCTACACTACTTAGTGTGTCTGCTGGCGGATATTCTGTGTCTGCTGGCAGATGTTCTGTGTCTGCTGGCGGGTGTTCTGTGTCTGTTGGAGGGTGTTCTGTGTCTGCTGGCGGGTGTTCTGTGTCTGCTGGCGGGTGTTCTGTGTCTGCTGGTGGGTGTAGCGTGTCTGCTGGTGGGTGTTATGTGTCTGCTTGGCGGATGTTCTGTGTCTGCTGGCGAATGTTCTGTGTCTGCTGGCGGGTGTTTTGTGTCTGCTGGTGGGTGTATCATGTCTGCTGGCGGGTGTTCAGTGTCAGTTGGCGGGTGTTTTGTGTCTGCTGATGGGTGTTCTGTGTCTGCTGATAGGTGTTCTGTGTCTGCTGGCGGGTGTTCTGTGTCTGCTGGCGGGTGTAGCGTGTCTGCTGGCGGGTGTTCCGTGTATACTGGTGGGTGTTCTGTGTCTGCTGGTAGTGTAGCGTTCTGCTGGCAGATGTTCTGTGACTGCTGGCGGGTGTTATGTGTCTGCTGGCGGATGTTCTGTGTCTGCTGGCGGGTGTTTTGTGTCTGCTGGCGGGTGTTCTGTGTCTGCTGACGGGTGTAGCGTGTTTGCTGGTGGGTGTTCCATGTCTGTTGGCGGGTGTTCTGTGTCTGCTGATGGGTGTTCCGAATCTGCTGGCGGATTTAGAGTGTCTGCTAATGGGTGTTCCGTGTCTGCTAATGGGTGTTCCGTGTCTGCTGGCGGATGTTCTTTGTCTGCTGACGGGTGTAGAGTGTTCCCTTTCCTGCAGAGGGGGAGGTTTAATTTGTCTATGGTGGGTCCTTGTTGTTGTTGTTGTAATTGTTGTTGTTGATGGTGGTGTTGTTGTTGTTGGTGGTGGTGGTGTGGGTTTTGTTGTTGTTGTTGTTGGTGGTGGTGTTGTTGTAGTTGTTTTTGTTGTTGGTGATAGTGGTGTTGTTGTTGTTGTGACTCAGCAATGCATGTGTGTTGCTGAGCCACAGTAACCTTCCTTTGTCTCCCAGTCCTCCCCACCATTCCCCTCTCCCTCATTCCCTCGTCCTCCCAACCATTCCTCACACCTGTCTCCTCGTCCTCCTAACCATTCCGCACTCCACCGTCCCCTCGTCCTCCCTACTATCTCCCATCATCACCATCCCCTTATCCTTCCTACCATTCCCCCGTCCCCTTGTCCTCCCTACCAATTCCCCCCTCCACTGTCCCTTCATCCTCTCCACTATCTCCCACTCCCCCGTCCCCTTGTCATCCACACCATTCTCCATTCCCCTGTTCCCTCGTCCTTACCATCCCCAACTTCCCTGTCCCCTCATCCTCCCCCACCATTACCCCCTCCCCTGTCCCCTCGTCCTCCCCGCCATCCCCCACTCCCGTCCTCTCGTCCTTCCAACCCTTTCCCACTCCCTCATCTGATGATCAAATGATCTGATGTTCCCATTAGAAAATTGGGAACATCAAATGATCTGGGGCTAAATTCACGAAGAAGTTATGCAAACACTTACTAACCTGAACATCTTTTCTCAATCTTTGGCGGCTTTGTTTACAATTACTAAACAGGTAATGAGATCCGAAGCATCAGGAGGATGTTTATAACAATAACAACAGTTGATTGGCAAGTTTCCATGCTTGTAAAGTGTTTAAAAGATGTAACCAAAGCCATCAAAGATTGAGGAAAGATGTATACGTTCGTAAGTACTTGCTTAACTGCTTCGTGAATCTGGAACCAGATTTTTTCATCACTGAAATATAAGAAAAAAATTCAAAAACGAAATGAAAAAAAACTATATTCACGAAATGAATTGTATGGTAAACAACACAGATCAATTCCAATGCAATGACACACAAAATAATTAAATAAAAATGAAAATAAATCAAAATCTATGAAAATTCAATTTATCGATAAAACTGGAAACATTGAAATGGAATTGTAACCTAATTAGCATTGCGTGTTTTGGTCTTATGTGCAACAGATGGCGCTGTTTTTAAAAAAGGAATGTATTTGCCTTTCACAGGGGTGGCCTCTATATAGTAGGCATATAAAAACACGTGCGTATTCGAATGAAACGTTGTGTCAAAATTTCAGAGCAATTGGTGAAGAACTTTCGGAGATTACAGCATGTGTTGCTCTTACGTCCAACAGATGGGGCTCTTTTTCCAAAAAACATGCTATTTCCTGTCAAAGGCGAGATATGTATATAGTAGGTATATAAAAACATGCGCCTATTCGAATGCAACGTTGTGTCAAAATTTCAAAGAAATCGGTAAATAGGTTTCGAAGATTTCCATCACATGAAAAACATAGTTTTTAAAAAATGCTTGTTTTTTTTACCGTCACAGACGTGACATCTATATTGTATGTATATAAAAACCTGCTTGGATGCAAATGGAACGTTGTGTGAAAATTTTAAAGCAAACAGTGAAGAACTTTCGGAGATTATCGATTATGAACAAACGAACATTTCCATTTTTATTTAAATAGATTTTTACTGTTTTAGACATATGATTAAGATAAAATGTGATTATAATATAATTAGATATTGGATTTAAACATTATTGGTAGTACTTGTTATTTCCATTGATTCTTATTAGGGATTTGAATTAGTTCTCACTGGACATTGAATAATGTTCCAATAGTTTATAATGAAGATATTCTTCTTGAAGCTTCTAGATCCTTGAGAAATCATGCCCAAAGTCACGTAGACACATGTGGGCCCAAATTGCATATGGGATCATGGTAGCACTGTCCTGTAGGATCCAATGATGTAGGATATCATAAATCTGAAGTGATTCTGGCATGATTCTGATATGATTTTGATATTATATAGAAATAATAAATTTCTTAGTTAATAATGCCGATAAAGTGGGTAAAATTTCCCACAGTGGTGGTGGTGGTGGCGGTGTTGGTGGTGGTGGTGGCGGTGTTGGTGGTGGTGATGTTGAGGGTGGTGGTGGTGATGGTGGTGTTTAAAGGTGATGGTAGTGGTAGTTGTTTTGATGGTGAATGATTGTTTTATATTAGTTGTTGATGGCATATTAATGCCGGGGTTTATAACTTTTACAAGTTTGGACTAGGATATTGATTATGGGCTTTTAACCTTTTCTAGTGGGTACTAGAATATTAATAGATTGTGTGTAACCTTTAATAGTGGGCACTGGTATATTGATGGGGTTATTAAATTAATCTTTACTAGTTGGCACTAGGATATTGATGACGGGTATTTAACTTTTACTAGTGGGTATATATATTGATACCTTTACTACTAGGTAGTGGGATATTGATGGAAGGTTTATATCCATTACTAGACGGGTATTGGGATATTGATGCCGAATTCCTTATCTTCATTAGTGGGCACTAATGTTGCTGTGGTATGTGCCTTGTTTCTAATAATTGGATTGATAGGACAGGTAATACCTTTAATTTTGTTTTGACATATGTTAATATTTAAGGTTAGATCTCAGGTTCTGTCAAAGGGAAATGTGTGCTCAACAAAGGGGCTGCTTGAATAGAGACTGTTTGGTCGTAACTAACGAGAGGGGGGGGGGCGTCATCTATGTAAATCTAACACAGTGCACAGTTACAAACCCATTAAGATTTCAACTTAGATTCAACAGAGCAGAAGAAGTTGTTAAACACATATGGCAAAATCTTACTGAAGCGACCATACGAGTATTATATACTCATACTCCGCCCAAGTAAAACAGAAACAAGCAACACTTAGTGGGCCAGCCAGAGGCTTAGGGCCCACGCAGGAATATCCCTGCAAAAAAAAAAATCTATGTAAAGATCGTTCTATTTTTCCAATATCTTGCGTTCACTCTTATAATACTGATCCACCCACTTGGGCTGGACGGTAGAGCGACGGTCTCGCTTCATGCAGGTCGGTGTTCAATCCCCGACCTTCCAAGTTGTTGGGTGCAATTCCTTCCCCTGTCCCATTCCAAATCCATATTCTGATCTCTTCCAAGGGCTATATAGTCATAATGGCTTGGCGCTTTCCCCCTGATAATTAGCGCTAATAATACTGAGTATTCGAGCTGTAATTCTGTATTTTTTTATATAACAATAATTATCTGAGAATGATTAATGAGAGTTATTTATTTGAAATTGACAGTTTTCTCGTTTGAGTGGCAGCTTCTCAAATTGTGCTAATTGGTGAACGATTTCTAACATTAGATGTGTTACCTTAGATATTGTTATGTCATGTATTGTTACGTTAGATATTGTTACATTAGATATCGTTACGTTAGATATTGTTACGCTAGATATTGTTACATAAGATATTGTTGCATTAGTGTTACGTAGGGTGTTGCTACGTTAAATAGTGTTACGTAGGATATTGTTACATAAAATATTGTTACGTTAGATGGTGTTACATAAGATAGTGTTATGTTACATAGTGTTATCTAGAGACGATTTCGGGGTTTAGTGTCCCCGCGGCCCAGGCCCCGACCAAGCCTCCACCCTCCAGGAAGCAGCCCGTAGCAGGTGTCTAACTCCCAGGTACCTATATACTGCTAGGTGACAGGGGCATCAGGGTGAAAAACATTTTGCCCATTTGTCTCCGCCTCCACCGGGGATCGAACCCGGAACCTCAGGACTACGAATCCGAAGAGCTGTCCACTCAGCTGTCAGGCACCCTACGTGTTAGGCGTGTTACCTAAAATAGTGCTAGGTTTGTGATACGTTTGATATTGCTACGTTTGATAGAGTAACGCAAGATGATTTATAGTAGATGGTGGTACGTGAAACTGTGTAATGCTAGTTGATAATACGTTAGTGTTGACCAGACCACACACTAGAAAGTGAGGGGACGACGACGTTTCGGTCCGTCCTGGACCATTCTCAAGTCGATTGTGATGATTGAAGAGAGAGAGAGAGAGAAGATTAAGCCACCCAAAAGGTGGCTTGGGCATGAATAGCCCATAAGTGGTGGCCCTTTTGAGCCATTTCCAGTATCAATAGATGATACTGGAGATCTGTGGAGGTGCGACTGCACCCTGCGTGACGGGAAATGTCTCCCGTGGATGAGTGTCGGATGATTGAAGGAGGAAAAGGCAATAAATAGGCAGAAGAGAGGTGAGGAGAAGAAAATCTTATAGGAAGAAAGCTAAGGCAAAGGTAGGGAAGGTATGGTGTAATAAAGTATAGTAAGAATAAGAAAATAAGAACATAAGATCTAAGGTAACTGCAGAAGGCCCATTGGTCCATACGAGGCAGCTCCAAGTTATACCACCCAATAAGAAGGGAAAATAGTAGGAATAAGCAAGAGATCGTAAGAGAAAATTTTCCCTTCGTTTTTTTTTCTCTTACAATTTCTGTATAAAAAAGCACTCAAAAAAGTGCTCAAAAGCACTTATTATTATTATTTATACATGTGTTAACCTGACCACACACTAGAAAGTGAAGGGACAACGACGTTTCGGTCCGTCCTGGACCATTCTCAAATCGATTGTGACTAGAGAATGGTCGATTTGAAAATGATCCAGGACAGATCGAAACATCGTCGTCCCTTCATTTTCTAGTGTGTGGTCTGGGCAACATATTTCAGCCCCGTTATTGTGACTCCTCGTCTGCATTACTACCTGTCGTTGGGCAATGTTCGCTCATCCAGCGACCAACCCCCAAAGGCTCATTCGTCAATTTTAACGTAATGCATATTCAAAATAGTGTTTTCCTTAAAAAAATTAATAATTTTTATATTAACAAATCAAGGCGTAGGGTAGATTAGTCCCGCTGTTTAGGCTCTGCTGGCAGAGTATTTGTATTTTTTTTTATTTATTTTTACTTGCTTAGCATGCGAAGCAGTACAGTAAAAGGAACACAAGGAAAACCATTATAATACATAACCATAGGCCGGAAGGGCACACAACAATACACAAATAAAAATCATATTACATAAAACAGTACATATAGACAAAAAGACACTACCACAGGCCAGACAAGCGCGCAGCAAACTCCTCAACGGTATTTTTTTGGAAATAGTTTACTCAGAGACCGGTTACAGTATGTCTCCCAGCACAGCCACTCAGCAGGATACTCATCATGACGCTTCTTGTAGGGGGACCCCATCCTATCCAGAACCTCGCACATGATGGCATGCACACGGGGAATCCAAATAGTCGAAGGGCACAGGGAAAGCTGCGCCACCCATTCCCACAACACGGGCAAGCTGGAAGCATTCCAAATAGCAGTCAGATCATCGACAGGCACAAGCCCAGAATCATGTATAGCACTCTTCGAACGGGTAACCGCATCCCTGGAACGAGGCGGCTGTACGGGGGCCGGCAACACAGCTGGCGGGAACGCAATGGGCGGCACTACTGGAGGTGACAGGACCAGGGGCGTCACCACAGGGGCCCTTCCCGGAATATCCACAGGCCTGGGCACCGGCACAGACCCAACACAGCGGACATCCTTCTTCAAGACCACCACAAGGCCTTGGCTTGCATCATCATCCTCACCATCTACCACAGGAGGAGGAAATCCCCTCCCCCCACTGTGGAGATCCCCCTGCAGGAAAAAAAAACAGAGGTTAAGTCAGAAACATTACCACCGGTAGCCGCAACAGGCACATGAACCTCCGCTACCACCGTCATAGCAGACACCAGTGCACCAGGATCCATCGCACTGTCATCAGGAGATCCGCAATCGTCGAAGTCACCCACGTCGGCCCAGGCAAAAGGAGAACGCCGCGAGCGCTTGGGGTTCGGCTGCACGTCGTCAGAGCCTGAGGTGGAACCGGAAACATGGAGGTCACAGGGCGGGCGCACTAGTGCACGATGCAAAACGTCAGCAGCTTCAACGACATGGGGAACCGGCCCCAACACGGCACGAGGCCCCTCACCCACACCACCTCCCAGCATGGCCGGGACAACCATCGAAGACAAACAGGCAGGAACCACAGGATCAGGCAGAGGGCCAGGTAGAGAAGCAGGAGAAGATGAAGATGACGGAGAAGCAGGAGAAGATGAAGACGGCGGAGACGTAGAGGGACCAGCCAGGAGATCCATAGCAGCACCAGGAACACCACCCGAAACAGTAGGATCATCTGAGGACGGCTTGACAGACGCACATGTCGACACAAGACGCGATGCAGAAGCTAAAGGGGCGGCCACAACCTCATCCACAGAGTCCACCTTCACAGCGAGTGGCGGGAAATCCTCCTCACGAAAGAGGTTCAACGGAGCAACGACATCCGCCGAGCATCCCGCATCCTGATGGTCCAACAAACCACAGCAGAAACATGTACGTGGCTGACGTGCGTAGTATACACGGACGTAATACCCCATGAGCCGCACAGGAGACAGGATGTCCGACCTCAGCTGCATCCCCAGAGTGCGAATATTCGTCCGAACGGCCGTAAATTTGCCAGAGGAGAGCATATTCAATCGTACACTCACGACAGTGCCATACCGCCCAAAATACCTCCGCAACAGCTCCTCTGGGAACTCAAGGGGTGCACCATGCACACTGACGAAGGTTAAGGCACCACTCCGGTAGGAGATAACGACCGTACCAGCAGCGGCCAGCAGCGGAGCGACCGTCCCTCATAACGACGTAAAAACATCCTGTAGTCATCCTCGGTGGCAAACTTCACGATACCCTGAGGGGAAGTGACCAACTCCAGTCTATAAATCGCAGCATGTCACACATCACCAATTCAACCATCGGATAATCAGCTTTTCCAGAGAACTCTAGGCTAACGGACTGAGCCCGCAAAACAGGGTGGAGGTCACTCCCCATCACTCAGGCCACGTCAGCACACGACCTGCGGTCTGTCAACCACCCCGGGCAAGCAACAATTGGAGAGGCAGGCGAGGAACAACCGCACACCACGCCACCCAGTGCGCAACTCAAGTATTTGTAGTACGTGGGTGAAGCCTTTACAGAAATATGATTCGAACGGAGGTCGATAGCAAAGCACTGTTCGAACGTCATCAGAAATGCACCCTAATCTCATCAAGACACAGCCGGTCTACATCAACACACAACCCGTCCTCATCAACACCCTACCCGTTCTCATCAACATATAACTCGTCCTCATCAACAAACAGCTCGTCCTCATCAATACACAACCCGTCTTCATCAACACCAGCCTGTCCTCATCAACACACTGCCCGTACTCATCAACACACTGCCCGTCCTCAACAACACACAACCCGTCCTCATCAAAACACTGCCCGTCCTCATCAACACATAGTCCGTCCTCATAAAATACATGCTGTTAATGTGTCCCCGCGGCCCGGTCGTCGACCAGGCCTCCTGGTTGCTGGACTGATCAACTAGGCTGTTAGACGCAGCTGCTCTCAGCCTGACGTATGAGTCACAGCCAGGTTGATCAGGTATCCTTTGGAGGTGCTTATCCAGTTCTCTCTTGAACACTGTGAGGGGTTGGCCAGTTATGCCCCTTATGTGTAGTGAAAGCGTGTTGAACAGTCTCGGGCCTCTGATGTTGATAGCGTTCTCTCTCAGAGTACCTGTTGCACCTCTGCTCTTCAACGGGGGTATTCTGCACATCTTGCCATGTCTTCTGGTCTCATGTGATGTTATTTCTGTGTGCAGGTTTGGGACCAGCCCCTCAATTATTTTCTACGTGTATATTATTATGTATCTCTCCCGCCTGCGCTCAAGGGAGTACAGATTTAGGCTCTCTAGTCAGTCCCAGTAGTTTAGATGTTTTACTGAGTGGATTATAGCAGTAAATCATCTCTGCACGCTCTCCAGGTCAGCAATTTCTCCAGCTTTGAAAGGGGCTGTCATTGTGCAGCAGTACTCAACTCTAGTGAGCACAAGCGTTTTGAAAAGTATCATCATCGGTATAGCATCTCTAGTGTGAAAAGTTCTTGTTATCCAACCTGTCATTTTTCTTGCAGTTGTGACGGCTACTTTATTGTGTTCTTTAAAGGTAAGGTCTTCCAACATGAGTACATCCAGATCCTTTACATTGCCTTTTCGTTCTATGTTATGATTTGCCTGAGTTTTGTACGTGGTTTCTGTTTTTATATTTTCAATTTTTCCGTAGCGCATGAGCTGGAACTTATCCTCGTTAAACACCATATTATTTTCTGTAGCCCATAGAAAGACCTGATCTACATCTGATTGGAGGTTTGCCGTGTCCTCTATGTTGCCAACTCTCATGAAAATCCTAGTGTCATCTGCAAAGGATGATACAGTGTTCTTGTCTATGTCCGATATGAGGATGAGAAAAAGTACTGGAGCAAGCACAGTACCCTGGGGGACTGAGCTCTTCACGGTTGATGGGCTGGATTTTATTTTGTTGACTATTACACATTGGGTTCTGTTAGTCAGGAAATTGTAGATCCATCTGCCTATTTTCCCGGTAATTCCTTTTGAACGCGTTTTGTTTATCTTCCATAGCATCCAATGCCATATCATAGTGGTCAAGCAACTGCGACAGGCAAGAGCGCCCTGTTCTGAAACCATGTTATCCGGGGTTATGGAGATGCTGTGATTCCATGTATTTTGTGATCTTACTTCTTAGCACTCTCTCCAAAAATTTTATGGTGTGCGATGTTAGTGCTATCGGTCTGTAATTTTTTGCCTCTGCCTTATTTCCTCCTTTATGGAGTGGTGCTATCTCTGCTGTTTTTAGTATGTCAGGGATAACGCCAGTATCTAGGCTTTGTCTCCACAGAATGTGCAGGGCCCGCGATAGTGTTTTTTTTACAGTTCTTGATTAATATGGAGTTCCAAGAATCCGGGCCAGGTGCAGAGTGCATAGGCATACTGTTTATGGCTTCTTCAAAATCTAGTGGGGATAGGGCGACGTCTGATATATGATTTGATGTTGGTATCATATACATGAAAAATTCATTTGGGTTATCAATCTTTAGTGCATTTAATGGCTCGCTGAAAACAGAGTCGTGCTGCTTCCTCAGTAACTCGCTCATTTCTTTGTTGTCATCGGTGAAAGTTCCATCTCCCTTTCGTAGGGGCCCGATAGTAGATGTGGTTTTTTATCTTGATTTTGCATAGGAGAAAAAATATTTCGGATTTCTCTTTATTTCACTGATGGCCTTTTGCTCTCTTTGCCTCTCCTGGGTTTTGTATGATTCTTGTAGCTTGAGTTCAATTGTTTCTATTTCTCTACCTAACCTTCTTCGCCGTTCTTGAGATAGGGTGCGACTCTCAAGTTGTTCCGCGATTCGTTTTCTTCGCCTATATAGGGAACGACGTTCCTGTTCCAATCTGCATCTCTTTCTCTTTTTTTCTTAGGGGTATGCGGTTTGAACATATTTCTAGTGCTACTGAGCTTATTTTTTCCAGGCACTGGTTCAGGTTTGCATTTTCTACCTGTTCTTCCCAGTTTACTTCTGTGAAGTCCTGGTTTATTTGCTCCCAGTTTATCTGTTTATTATTGAAGTTGAATTTGCTGAAATCTCCTCCACCGGGAATCTGGACTGGTTTTGAAGGTCCATTCCCCATGTTTGTCAGAACTTCAATTAAGTTGTGATCTGAGTAACAGGTATTTGTAATCATTATGTTCCCGATCAACTCATCATTATTAGTGAAAATGAGATCCAGCGTATTCTCCTTCCTAGTTGGTTCTACTGTTTGCTGGTTTAAGGCAAACCTATCGCACATCCGTAGCAGGTCATATGCATGTGCCTGTTCATTTAGGCTACTTCCTGGTATTCTTTCTGATATTACTGTATTAGCCAGGTGCTTCCATTTCAGGTGCCGTAGGTTGAAGTCCCCAAGCAGGATGATGTTCGCAGCTGGATTTGTGAGGTTTTCCAAGCAGTGTTCTATTTTCATTAGTTGGTATTTAAACTGCTGAGGGTTTGCCTCCGGTGACTTATATACAAGGACAACAACTACATTTAGGATCTCTATTTTGACTATCAGCACTTCCACCATATCATTTGAGGTGTTTAGCAGCTCAGTACAGATGAGTGTGTCTTTGATGTATAGTCTGACCCCACCCTGAAGCCGGTGTTTCCTATCACATCTGAAGAGATTGTACTCTGAGATCCATATTTCACCATCAAGGTAGTCCTTTGTGTGAGTTTCCGTTAGGGCTGCAAACACTGCATTTGCCTCATGAAGGAGACCATCTATAAAGTGAACTTTGTTGGATTTGCGTGTTTTTATACCCTGGATGTTGGCAAATATAAATGATGTTATCGTGTTAGTAGAAGTGCTGGATGCTTTACTTGGTGTTATTATCTGAGGCTCTGGAAAGGTGGCCACTGTGTTTGCGTCCTCTCTAGCATTTGACTGAGTTGGTGGTAGAGTCTGGTCATTTTTAGCCATTCTTCTCCTCCTCCTCTTGCTAAAAAATTAACCCCGGTCGATAGAGTAGTGGCTGTTTTCATAGTGGCAGTCTGTCAGTTTTATACGCCTGGCACCTCTTATATGAAAAGCTGGACATTCAGCATTGAAGCACTCTTTCCTATCCAAAGAGTTCTTGCAAATTTCTGGGTGAAAGAATTCACAGCTTTTGGTACATTTACCTGTATTGAGGAGGTTTCTGCACTTTCTAGGGTGATCGTATGTACATGTTCCATTTGTTCTTCCCGATTCCCCATGCTTACAGGTAGCCCATTTGTAATACCAACAGATTTTGGGGCCTTGTTTTGTTTGTTTCCCTCTGCCAGGGACCGCACTCTGCTGCGGCGTCCCCGACACTGTGCCCTGCTCCGGTGCCTGTAACTAGGGGTTCCTTTCTGACGGGAGCTCAAACGGAGCGCGGCTTCCCCCTGCGATGTTTGGTACTCAAGTGAGATCAAAGCCCTCCAGAAGCGAGCCTCACGCCTCCAGCAAATTGTCCACATCTCCTAACCAGTCATTTATTTGTTTTCTTATTCACTGCCCATAATCTTAAATTGTTCATTAAATCCAGCAAACTATTTTACATCTGTGTTATCGCCTCTATATTTCCTATACTTTCTAGTCAGGTCAGGCTTGTTGAATAACTCTCAAGGGGGAGACTCGTTTCTCCTGTAGGCTGAGATCATAACATTGTGTTCACGTTGTATCTTCAGATCACGTTCTTTTACTTCAAGCTGTTCCCTCTCACGCTCACGTTGGAATTCAACCTGCTCACGTTGTAGGGCAGCTTCGCGTTCCTGTTCTTCTTTCTTTAGAGCAGCCTCACGTTCCTTAAATTGTAGAGCTTCTTTTTGGTGTTCACGCTCTACTTTCGCTAGTTCTAACTTTAACTTCGTAGCTGCTAGAGTATGCCGGTCCGTAATGGAATAGTTTTCGTGAGAATCAGAGTCTATAATTCCATTATCAAAGAGGTGGTCAAGGATAAGGCTATGCAATTCACTTTTGTTGGCTCCATGGGGAACATCTAGGTGGTACTCATGTGCTAGAGTTTGTAATTCTGTCTTCTTGGCACGAATTAAGTTCCCTACTTCATTTGCTGGATCACTACGAAATGCTGAGAGACGAAACATTTTGAGATATCAAACAGACGTACAGAGAATATACCTGTGGTATTATAAGTGTCAGTAACAGGATGACGTGACAACTGGTGACTATCCTGTAGGAATTTAATCGTTAATGTGAAAACAATTAACGTTAATATTAGATATTAAGTGATTAAATTATCAAAATGCAGGAAAATCTTGTACCCGGCACTCAATATACGAGAATTAGGGCAAGAAAATCCTACTAAAATAAATGAAATTTTGATAGTTTCAAAAGTGAGAGGTAGTCCAAAAACGAAGGGATACCTTGCTGGGGTCTCTATAGGACAGAAGCAAGGGGTTTCCTACTTAACAAGATGACACTTACAGAATTAGCGTTCATTGGGCTCTGGAACAGAATGACAATTCCCTACCTGTGTAAGTATCATAATCTCTGACCGACGCGTAGGGGTGCGAGTGTCAACTGGTGACGAGAACTGCTATTGAGGTCCCAACCAAACAGCGTAGTCTGTGCGAGAGGAACTATGACCCTCTATATCGTCCTTCGGTCGGATTGCAGAAGATAGGGTACGTGTCCCGAAGACAAACCAAAGTACCAGGGTACCAAAGGGGGTGATCTGCCAAAAAATGAGAAATAGTCTAGGGACGAGAAAGGTGGAATACACGAGTAATAACACCAAGGGATGAATAACCAATTAAGAGAGTGACTTTGGCCACCAGACACCACAGTCATCCAACACTCATAAAATGTTACACTCGGAAAGCACAAAATAAACAGCACCATAAAAATTATTGAAAGTTATGAAATTATTGAAGAAGTAACATGTAACAAAGCCAAGTACACTTACCACAAATTGAAATGATTGGTCTAGTATCAGTACCTGAGGAGTTCTTCCAAGACAAACCTTATTGTGAAGACACTCCCGGACGGGCCCCCATTAATGTGACGAGAAATGTAGGTGTTAAGGCAGTCTTCTCTATGGCTGGTGTAAATGACACTCACATTAGAAAAAAAAGAGAAAAACAAAATGTTGACTGCTTGGCGGGTGTCTCCTGTGGTAAAGTGAGAGGGAAAAACACCCAAAACAAATCTTATAAATAATAAAACTTTAAACAAATATAAACAAAATAAAGATAATCCCTTGGCTATGTACAGTGCGGATAAAAATATACACAAAGACAAAACACAATATAAAATAAAAATATGATTACGTTACTCTACAATAAGCAAGACACAAATTAGTTAAAGGTGCTGAGAATATTGGCTGGCTGGAACCTCTACTAGTATACAGGACGTATGCTTAGATAGAAGCGTCAGCTCTAGAGCACAAGAATATTCTGAGGCCATCTGTCCTGCGAGACTATATATAGACGATGCAGATGGCGCTGGAGTCATGTGAGGTCGCCGATTCACCAATGGGGAGAGTGATGGTTTGAAGTGGTCATTTGGTGATCGACGAGGTGTGCGCCGACAGTGAGGGAGGGGAGTGAGAAGTGAGTGTACCCCCTTGTAGAGACGTCTGTTACTCCACTTATATAATATTCTTGAATGTGGTATCATGATGTTGCAGATGTGTAGAAATAACGCAATGTATCAGGCTAAATCTCTCTTGAAAGAGATTTGTCACAATATATATATATATATATATATATATATATATATATATATATATATATATATATATATATATATATATATATATATATATATATATATATATATATCTCACCCTAAACCCAATAAAGTGTGAAATCATCTCATCTAGCCAACCAACCATAGATGCAGTGCGAACCATATTGCCAGGAGCCCAAGTGATCGCTCCCACTGACAGTGTGCTGCAAGGGGCACCTCTGGGCTCGAGCGCCATTGAGGTAGTCCTGGAAGAAAAGCTGAACGACCTGAGGAGGATGGAGGGAAGAATAGGGGCTTTGGACGCCCACGATGCTTTGTACCTTCTCACAAGGTGCCTGGCTTTGCCCAGACTGACCTATTTCCTAAGGTGTGCTCCCTCCTTCGACAGCCCAAAATTAACAGAATATGACACACTCCAAAGGTCAATAACCGTGAAAGTGTTAAACCTCTCCCTGCAAGATGACCAATGGGACCAAGCAACGCTCCCAGTTAGACTCGGGGGAATAGGTATTCGCAAGGCGACACAGTTAGCATTGCCAGCATTTTTATCCTCGACCAGTGCAACAGGTGAATTAGTTAAGGAAATACTACCGGAACACCTAAGAGACTCCATTGGGATTCATGATCCCAAATTCGCGGAAGGAGCCGGTCAATGGGACACTCTCGTCAACTCTCATCCTCGACCGACTTTTCCAAATGACTGCAAACAGTCCAAATGGGATAGCCCCATAGCGGAGAACATCGCCACATCATTGCTGGAGGCAGCTTCCAGGAAGGACAAAGCGCGTCTTCTAGCTGTGCAAGCGCCCCATGCCGGGGACTTCCTGTTGGCAGTCCTTAATTCCGCCTTGGGTACCCGCCTGGACCATCGGACCCTAAGTATTGGTGTTGCTCTGCGCCTTGCCGCCCCTATCTCCACCGAGCACCGGTGTATTTGCGGCCATGCACGGGCAGACCAATACGGCAGCCATGGTCTCATCTGTCGTAAGACACAGGGAAAGATTGCCAGACATGAAGCAGTCAATGACATCATCAAGAGAAGTTTGGCTTCAGCTGGGTGCCCAGCACAAAGGGAACCTCAGTTGTGCAGACCTGACAACAGTCAAAAACGCCCAGATGGAGACACCCTGCAGCCGTGGAGGGAAGGTAAACAGGTCGTGTGGGACTACACGTGTGCATTCACATTGGCTGATACCTATCTACCTTACAGCGCAGCTGAGGGAGGCGGGGCGGCCACCTTCAGGGAGACCCAGAAAACTAACAAGTACAGGGACCTAGAACGTTGTTACAGGTTCGTGCCAATAGGCTCTGAGACTCTGGGCGCCTGGGGTAAATGTGCACTTAAGTTCCTGAAGGAGCTGGGCCAGGAACTCATTGGGAAGACTAGAGACCCAAGAGCGGCCAGTTTTATGTTCCAGCGCTCAGTGTCGCTGTTCAGAGGGGAAATGCGTGCTGTATCTTGGGTACGCACCCGACCCCCGAGGAGCTGGACGAGGTCTTCGAACACTGATTGGTATATTGTTATATAAGTGTGTGTTTTCTGTAAACTGTAGCATTGCAATAAAATCAAATAAAAAAAATAATGGGGGTGGTAGGAGAGGAAAAGATTAAAGTATTCAGTGAGAATCCACAAGGTCTTCTCTGAACACTATTTATTTTCTTCTTCGAGGATGTGGGTCCCTTTAATTAAACCAGTGGTGGTACCTCTAAATATATATATATATATATATATATATATATATATATATATATATATATATATATATATATATATATATATATATATATATATATATATATATATATATATATATATATATATATATATATATATATATAGCAAAAAGTCTTAGTCGACATGAACTTGAAACCGGCCATATACTGCAGGTATGTTGACGACATTTTTACACAGGTACCTGATGTCAGACATCTGCAGGAGCTGAAGGAGGCATTTGAGCAGAGTTCCGTGCTGCGTTTCACTTACGAGACGGAAAAGGATGGGAAGCTGCCTTTTCTAGATGTAACAGTCATGGAAAAGGGCGGAGGTTTCCACACTGCAGTCTACACTAAGGAAACAAACATAGGAATGTGCCTAAATGCCAACAGCGACTGCCCTGACAGGTACAAGAGGAGTGTTGTTAACGCATACGTCGACCGTGCTCTCAGCCACAGCTCAGAATGGAAGCAAGTCGACGAAGAACTCTGTAGGGTAAGGCAGGTCCTAGTCAATAACGGCTTCTCCAATGGTTTCATCGAAGACATCATAAGAAGGAAAGTGAAAAGCCATGCAACCTCTGAAGAGACAACTAACACAACACCTATACCCCCTATTAGACTATTTTACAGGAACTTCTTTTCCACAGCTCATAAAACGGAGGAAAGGGTCCTGAAAGATATTGTTAATAGAAACGTTATCCCTACAGACAAAAATCAGAGGATACAACTGACGATTTACTATAAAACCAGAAAAACGGCCAGCCTACTCATGAGAAACTCTCCAGACACAAAACAGAACGCTTTAAAAGAGACTAACGTCGTCTATGCCTTCAAATGCCCACTTGGGGACTGTAAGCTCCAAAAAACCCAGTATATAGGCAAGACAACAACATCTCTTTCTAGGCGTTTAACGATGCATAAGCAACAGGGCTCCATTAAGGAACATATAATCTCTTCCCATAACCAAACCATCGCCAGAGAAATCCTAGTAAACAACACAGAAATCATTGATAGATACAGCGATAGCAGGCGGCTTGACGTTTGCGAGGCACTACACATCAAGAAGTCAACACCAGCAATCAACAGCCAATTATTGCACAACTATATTCTACCCACCTCAAGACTCCACTCCAATATAGAAGCATCAAGAAATATGGACCAATAGGCTTTCTACAAACACTTCTATTCAATACCCATTGTTTCTGTTCTGTCTTGTGTTGATACTTTTAATACCCTATTAATATCCCATCTTGTTCTAATGCCACATCACCCTTCCCACCTCACTCAAATGTAGATATAAACTCAGAGATACGTAAGTTCTAATCAGTTGTGTATTTGTGAAGTCTTTGAAAATGTAATAAGTTTTATGAAACGCGCCCGTGTCGCGTCAGACTAGAAATAAAAATGAATTTTGGAGAAGTGATTTTTGATTTACCTCCAACAGTGAAGCGTAATGTACGAAAGATTGAGAAAATTCGTGTTAGAATTATTAATCTTACTTTTTCGGTCATATTTAATAATATATGTCTACAGGAAAGACTGCTACCAAAATATACTAATATATATATATATATATATATATATATATACCACCTCTGGTGCCAATGTGGGGACCCATAGCCTCGGAGAAGAAAATAAAAAGTATTCAGAGGAGACCTTGTGGTTTCTCACTGAACACTAATATTATCTTCTCCTACCACCCCCATTCTTTTGTATGTACACATATATATTTACTGTATTTGAACTTATTATATATATATATATATATATATATATATATATATATATATATATATATATATATATATATATATATATATATATATATATATATAAGGCAGAACTTATTGCAGAAGGAGGAAAGATTCGAGGCAACTACAGAAGCACCATACTGTCCCCCGAGCTCAAAGCGGCAGCTAAGAACCTTCGTGAGAAAAAGGAGGATAGTCATCAGGAGAGGTGACAAGTTGCCAATATACGTCATTCATAAAAAAACGAACATCTGGTGAAAATGAACCTCATACTTTCTGACCAAACTAAATTCCAAAGGGTATCGAAGGACACAACAGCCAAATTGAAAACAAAGGTAAACAAATTGATCGAAACTGTTAACGCCAAGAAATCCGGACTCAACCTGCCAAAGATTATTTGGGAATACAAACCTGGGTATGCGTATGGAAATGTCAAGACACACAAGCCTGGAAACCTACCTCGGCCAATCATCAGACACATACCCACACCCACGTACAGACTGGCGAAGCGACTCAATGGCTTGCTGACTCCTTATGTACCTTGTGCTTTCAGCCTGAAGTCTCCAAAGGAATTTGTTGACTTACTGCAGGGAACACGGGCCACAGGGATATAAGCCTCGTTGGATGTAGAATCACTGTTTACCAACGTACCTGTGGATGAAACAATCGGGATAATAGCGGACAGAGTGTATCGTGATCCGGCCTGTACTCCTCTTGACATACCAGAAAACATTCTAAGGAAACTACTCCAAGCTTGTACTAAAGAGGCACCCTTCTTGAGCCCGGATGGGCACATGTATAAGCAAGTAGATGGGGTCGCCATGGGTTCTCCCCTAGGTGTCCTGTTTGCAAACTTCTACATGGGTACCATCGAGCAGAAGGTCTTAGTCGACATGAACTTGAAACCGGCCATATACTGCAGGTATGTTGACGACATTTTTACACAGGTACCTGATGTCAGACATCTGCAGGAGCTGAAGGACGCATTTGAGCAGAATTCTCTGTTGCGTTTCACTTACGAGATGGAGAAGGATGGGAAGCGGCCCTTTCTAGATGTAACAGTCATGGAAAGGAGCGGAGGTTTCCACACTGCAGTCTACACTAAGGAAACAAACATAGGAATGTGCCTTAATGCCAATAGTGACTGCCCAGACAGGTACAAGAGGAGTGTTGTTAACGCTTATGTCGACCGTGCTCTCAGCCACAGCTCAGGATAGAAGCAAGTCGATGAAGAACTCTGTAGGGTAAGGCAGGTCCTAGTCAACAACGGCTTCTCCAATGGTTTCGGTGAGACATCATAAGAAGGAAGGTGAAACGCCATGCAACCTCTGAAGAGACAACTAACACAACACCTATACCCCCTATTAGACTATTTTACAGGAACTTCTTTTCCACAGCTCATAAAACGGAGGAAAGAGTCCTGAAAGATATTGTTAATAGAAACGATATCCCAACAGACAAAAATCAGAAGATACAACTGACTACTTACTATAAAACCAAAAAAACAGCCAGCCTACTCATGAGAAACTCTCCACACACAGAGCAGAACGCTTTAAAAGAGACCAACGTCGTCTAAGCCTTCAAATGTCCACTTGGGGACTGTAAGCCTCAAAGAACTCTGTTGGCAAGACAACAACATCTCTTTCCAGGCTTTTAACGATGCATAAGGAACAGGGCTCCATTAAGGAACATATAATCTCTTCCCACTACCAGAACATCTCCAGAGAAATCTTAGCAAACAACACAGATATCATCGACAGATACAGCGATAGCAGGCGGCTTGACATCTGCGAGGCACTACACATCAAGAAATCAACACCAGCAATCAACAGCCAATTAATGCACAACTATATTCTACCCACTTCAAGACTTCGCTCCAGTATATAAGCATCAAGAAATGTAGGCCAATAGGCCCTCTGCAGTTACTTTCATTCTTACCTTCAATTTACCCAATTACTACCCATTGTTTCGTGTTCTGTCCTGTGTTGAAAGTTTTGTTCACCTCATCCAAAACTGTTGTAACATATCACCTCACCCAAAATGCTGGTATAAAATAAAAAAAAAGGTGTTTAAATCATAGCATAGTAAGAACTCTGTTTAGTGTTTGCAGGTTATAGTTGTGTGTGTATAAACTAAATGTCTTTGGAAATGTAATAAATTATTACGAAATGCGTTCAGGTGTTGCGTCAGACTAGAAATAAAAATGAATTTTGGAGAATTGATTTTTCAATTACCATCAACAGTGAAAAGAAACATAAGAAGTATTAAGAAAATTCATGTTAGAATTATTAATCTTACTTTTTTCGATCATATTTAATAATATATGTCTACAAGAAAGACTGCTACCAAAATATACTAATATATGTATATATATATATATATATATATATATATATATATATATATATATATATATCTATATATATTGTGATGATAATCTCTTTCAAGAGAGATTGTGCCTGCTCTTCCCTACATAAAGTTACTTATATATATACAACAATAAGATGCTACCTTCAAGATACGTCTACCAGTAGCACAAAACGTTTTGACCAGGAGGCAAACGTACACTAAACTCCCCCCTACTCCACACTCCCTCCATGCTAACTCGCCACCGTCATCAACCAGCAAACTACCATTCCCAGCCTGCCTGCTTCTGATTGGTGACCTGCCGACTGCACACCTGCACCTCTGCACCTCAGCGCCCTCTACTGGGCGATGTCTGGGCTTGAACCTGTCATTGAAGTTAGAATATCACGTGCTCTCAAGCTGTGAACAACTAACTGATATACGCTCTGTCTATCAGGTGGATGTTTCTAAGCTAGCGCTTTATTCTCAGCACCTGCTTATTTCATTTTGTCTTTATATTATAGAGTAAGGTCATCCCTGTTCTTAATTTTTGTTATATTTTATGACTTGTTTGTTTGCAGTGTTCATAGCCAAGGAATTGTCGGGTTTTAATTTGCTTTCAATTTAATTAAAGTTTCCTTATTCATACTATGTGTTTTGAGTGTATTCCCTTACTTTACCACAGACAACAGCCAAGCAGTCGATCTTTTTTTTTCTTAAATGTGACAGGCACTGACACCAGCCATTAGGAGGACTGCCGAACATCTACACTCCTTCATTTTTCCGTCACAATATAAATATATACATATATATATATATATATATATATATATATATATATATATATATATATATATATATATATATATATATATATATATATATATATATACATATATATATATTATTAAATATGACCGAAAAAGTAAGATTAATAATTCTAACACGAATTTTCTCTATCTTTCTTACGTTTCTTTTCACTGTTGATGGTAATTCAAAGATCATTCCATTTGTTTTAGCAAACAACACAGAAATCATCGATAGATACAGCGATAGCAGGCGGCTTGACGTCTGCGAGGCACTACACATCAAGAAGTCAACACCAGCAATCAACAGACAATTAATGCACAACTATATTCTACCCACTTCAAGACTCCGCTCCAATATAGAAGCATCAAGAAATATGGACCAATAGGCTTTCTACAATTACTTCCATTCAATACCCATTGTTTCGTGTTCTGTCCTGTGTTTGAATTTAATACCCATTCAATGCCCATTGTTTTGTGTTCTGTCTTGTGTTTGAATTTAATACCCATTCAATACCCATTGTTGAAAGTTTGTTTTCACCTCATCCACCTCACCCAAATGTAGATAAAAACTCGAAGATGTGTAAGCTCTATTCAGTTTCAGTTGTGTGTTTGTAAACTAAAGTCTTTGAAAATGTAATAAGTTTTACGAAACGCGCTCAAGTATCGCGTCAGACTAGAAATAAAAATGAATTTTGGAGAATTGATCTTTGAATTACCATCAACAGTGAAAAGAAACGTAAGAAAGATAGAGAAAATTCGTGTTAGAATTATTAATCTTACTTTTTCGGTCATATTTAATAATATATGTCTACAGGAAAGACTACTACCAAAATATACATATTAATATATAAATATATATATATATATATATATATATATATATATATATATATATATATATATATATATATATATATATATATATATATATATATATATATATATATATGTTGTGACGGTAACGCGTTGGTGTTCGGCTGTTTCAAAAGCTAGGGGTATGGCCTCGTCACACAAAGAAACAAAAAGAAAAAAGCTGGAACTTTCGTCTGTGGTAAGGTAATGGGAAGACACACAAAACACAAGTAAATTTAACAATGAAATTTTAATTACGTTAGAAAAGCAAAACATGAATAAAATTGGACATAAAAATTGTAACAGAGAAATCAATCAAACAAAATAATAAGAATAATCACTGGCAAATGAAAAGTTACATTAAGACAAATGAATAATTAGCAAAGTAAATATATTAGTGCAGGAATATTGGCTTCAAGCTGCCACCTCCCTTAGTTCACGTAAGCCAAGGCTTAGTCTACCAATGCGACGTGTTAACTTGTGGAGAGCACGATATATTCTGCCTTCTCTAGGTCGCGGTGGCTCAGACATCAGCTCGTGTGGCGGGTGGAGTAGCAGGTGTGACGGGCGCCAACCAATCAGCGATAGGCAGGTGATGGACAAGCAGTTTGCTGGTTTGAGTGGCGGAGGTGGAGCAGGTGTCCCGGTGCGGAATACGTTTGCTCTCTGGGCACAACTTGGTGTTGTACTTGTTGGATATATCTTCTATATTAGTTGTTTCTGGGACGTAGTTTGGAGGGAAGAGCAGGCTCAATCTCTCTTGAAGGAGATTATCGTCACAACTCTCCCCTGAAGCCTGCAGTTCTGGAAGAAGTACGTCGTTATATGGTGGAGTAATAGGTGGAGTCGCTTCTACTTCATAAACTCTGGAGAGGGCATCGGCTCTGATGTTGTCAGAACCTTGGTATAGCGGATCTCCAGGTTGAATTTCTGTAGTTATCAAGCCCATCGTAGAAGACGTTGAGATGAGAAGTGGGCGTGCTGCAGGTGGTGTGGTCCGTGTTGATGGTACACCGAGCACTTTTCAGGTGTGGAGTAAAGTGCTGGAGCTTCAGGATGATGAAGTGTAGCTCCTTGCCAATTGTTCCGATGTTCCTTGTAGCAGTAGTCGCTGACAGGTGTATTCTCCTCGCCTCGTTGCTGCATTACGACACCACCAACGCCGGTACCACTGGCGTCGACATGGAGGATGAAGGGCTTATCTGACGAGGTGAGAGTGGAATTAGAATATGGCAAAGGAGCACTATTATGGTCCTGAAAATGGTTGGGAATATCAGTATGGATTTTTGAATTAGAAAGCGCCGACTCCTTGTCGGTGCTTTCGGGAGGAGATGCAGGGAAGGTCTCACTGTGGATGTATGGTTCTGTAAAAGTAGAATAGTTTAACATGACAGTGGGAGGAGTACCATTATATAGCTTCAGGAGGTTGACGTGGCATAGCTGGGTCTTCAGCCGCCTATCTGGAGTCTCTAGAACGTAGTTATGGTTGTTTCTGCACTCCTTGATGCGATAGGGTCCTGAAAACCTGTTTTGTAAAGGAGAACCTGGGATAGGGAAGTACGCTAGCACGAAGTCTCCCGGCTTAAATTTTCTTACTTTGCTGGTCTGGTCGTAATGAGTCTTCATCCTCTCCTGTGCTTTCAATAGATTATCATGGGCAAAACTGTGGACTCTGTCTAGAATGTGTTGAAGGTTTTGAAGAAACTGGGGCACATTCTGATGCTCACTGAAGGTGGCATCTCGGAGAGAGTCTTTGAAAGCCTTGAGGGGAGTACGCCACTTACGGCCGTAGAGCATCTCATAAGGAGATACTCCTAGGGACTCATTGGGAAGACTTCTATAAATGTGCATAATCAGATCAATTTGTTTATCCCAATCCTTAGAGGTTTCACTACAAAACTTTTTCAGGAGTGCTTTGATAGTCTGATTACTACGCTCAAGAGAACCCTGTGAAGCAGGATGATAGGGGCTGGACAATACCTGTTTGATGTTGAACTCCTCCAGTGTCCTTTTGAAGAGATCACTGGTGAAGTTGGTACCACAGTCGCTCTGAATCTCCCTGGGAAATCCATACTGGGTGAAGATCTTCAATACGTACTTCACAACCATAGCAGCCGTAATGTTCTTCACTGGAACTGCTATGGGAAATCTGGTGGTAGGACACAGGATGGTTAAGATATAGGCGTTACCTGAACTGGTCCGAGGTAAAGGACCAACACAGTCTATAATAAGTCTGTGGAAAGGTTCCGCAGGCACCTGTATGGGAATCAGTGGCGCTCTGGGAATAGAGATGTTCGGTTTACCTGCCATCTGACATGTATGACACTGTTTTACGTACTGTTTGACGCTATTTACCATACCTGGCCAGTAGTAGTCTTGACGAATTCCATGGTAAGTCTTGTTGAATCCGTAGTGGGAGAGTGCTCCGTGGGCCAGATGTAGAATAGTGGGCCGCAGGCTGGCAGGAATCACAAGTTGTTCGATGTTGGCCCAATCGTCCTCTTCCTTCAGTTTACTGGGTCTATATCTGCGGTAGAGCAAGTCGTTCTCTAGGAAGAACCCAGGAATACTGTCGGGTTGAGTCTCAGCCTGGAAAAATAATGGTGTTAAGGTAAGATCTTCCCTCTGCAACTTACGGAACTCCAACTTGGTCAGATTCGGGGGTAGTTTCTGAGGGTCTTGAGGGACAGCGGTAGCAGTAGAGTCAGCTGGCTGTGGACGTGCGGCTTGTGCACGGGTGGTCACTAGAACCGGAGGAGAAACTTCATCATTCTCTTGAACCTTTGCTGGAACATACTCGAATATAGGGTTATTTGGCACAGAGGTACACACCTGGGGTTTGTCCATGACGATCAGGTTGGTCGGTTGCAGGTCTTTTGCCAAGTCGTTGCCTAGGAGAAGTTGCACTCCAGGCATGGGAAAAGGTTTTTCCCTGACGGCGACTTGGACTTCTCCGTTCACGAAGGGACAATCCAGGTGGACTCTGGCGAGAGGATAAGGAGTGGTAGCAGTGAGGTCAGTGATGAAGACAGTTTCTCCGGTGTAGGCGATGTTGGGCACAGCCGACTTCAAGATGATCGATTGAAGAGCCGCTGTGTCCCTCAAGATCTTCAATTTGAAACGTCCCTCCGGATTTGAACCGTTGGCAGAGACAGTTCCAGTATACAGGTGGTTACTGAAAAGAGAAAGATCATTAACATGAACACCAACATTCATCACAGGCTTACCGGACTTAGGAGGAGTTGGTTTGGGTTTCTGCGTGTCGGTGGTTCCTTTGTATTGAGACTTACCACACTTATCTACGGTATGTCCATAGAGTCTACAATACTTGCAGTACAATTGCGAGCCAGCTTGATCGGTACTCACTTTCTCGTAACTGTACCACGACTTCTTACTGGAGGATGGTTCTGGTGTCAGCCGGTGGATGAGGCTGTAAGTGTCAGCCGACTTAGCACACTTCAGGTAGTCGGTTTCTTCTTTATCTGCTAAATATAGACGGACAGGAGGCGGCACACGCCTCAAGAATTCTTCAACTAGCATCAGGTTGACGAGTTCTGTAAAAGTAGAGACATGTGCTGCTTCCAGCCATTTCAAAAAATATCTCCGTTTTGTGTTAGCAAACTCGAGAAAGGTAGTGGTACTTGCCTTCAGGTGGTCACGGAATTTCCTTCGATAACTTTCGGTGGAGAGAAGGTAGGCGTCCAACACTGCTTGTTTTAGTGTCTGGTAGTCATTCTCAGACGCCAAAGTACTGAGTGTGACTGCAGCTCTACCTGTAAGATGTACTCTGAGAAGTGTGGCCCATTGGTCGGCAGGCCAACTGAGTTGATTAGCAAGGGTTTCAAAGGTGGTAAAAAACACGTCAACTTCTGCTTCTACAAAGGATGGCATTAACTTACTTGCATGTGATATATTAAAACTGACGGGAAGATTGGCAGTAGCTTGCTGGCGTTGAGCGAGGTGTGAAGTTTCCAACGCGAATTCTCGTTGACGACATTCCATAGCCAGAGTCGCTTGGTGTTTGTCATGTTCGCGTTGAATTTCCAATTGGCGTTGTTTTGTTTCGAGCTGTATTCGTTCACGTTCACGGAGTAAGGCAATCTCACGTTCTTGTTCTTCCTTCCTCAAGGCAGCCTCACGTTCTTGTTCTTCCCTTCGTATGGCAGCTGTTCGTTCTTGTTGTTCGAGGGCTTCTCTTTGCATGACAGCTGCTTCCCTTTGTTGCTCACGTTCAATCTTGGCCAGCTCTACTTTGAGTTTCATCGTTGCCAAATCAGTTTTATCTGCAATATAGTAAGTTTCATGAGTTTCAGAGTCTATCTTACCTTGCTCTAAGAAGTGATCCAGCAACAGGTTGTGTATGTCATTTTTGTTGGCTTGGTAGGGAACTTCTAGTTGATACTCATGTGCAAGAGTTTGTAATTCAGTCCTCTTGGCACGATTTAAAGTCCCTATTTCACCTGCTGGATCTGCACGGAAAGCTTGGAGACGAAACATGGTGAAATTAGCAAATAAATGTACAACGAATATACCGTTGTTATATAGTGAATGTCAGAAACAGGACAACGTGGCAACTGGTACCTATCCTGTGGAATCTTTAACAATTAAATTAAGTACAAGATGTTAAATGATTAATGTAAATCAAGGTCGCAGGAAATCTTGTACCCGGTACTCATGTAAGAGGATAAGGGCAAGAAAATCCTACTAAACAAGTGAAACTGAGTTTCGAAGACAAATGAAACAGTTAATTGCCTCAAAAGTAAAATTGATAGTCCACGGACGTAGGCATACCTTGCCGAGTCTCTATAGGACATAAGCAAGTTTTCCCACTGAAATTAATATGATACTTACAGAATTAGCGAACTTTTGTGCTCTGAAAAAGAAAGCTAATTCCCTACCAATGTATGTATCATCATCTCTGACTGACGTGTAGGGGTTCGAGGTGTCAACTGGTGACGAGAACTGCTGCTGAGGTCCAAATTCAGCAACTAAAGTTCGTGCTAGAGGAATTATGGCCCTCTTTATCCTCCTACAGTCAGATTGCAGAAGATTAGGTGCACTTGACCCGGGGGCAGACCACAGTACCAGGGTACCAATATGATGATCTGTCGAAAATATGAGAAATATCCAAGGGACAAAAGATGGTAAACACGAGTAATAACACGGAGGGAGAGATGACCAATTAAGAGTATGACTGAGGCCTACAGTCACCACGTAATCCAAAGTTGTCTCACCTTCACCATATGCTACTCTCGTAATGCACAATACACACAGCACCATATAAAAATGAAATTGAATATCAAAAATAGTAAAAGCTACGTTACCAAAGTCAAACACGCTTACCATTAATTACTACTTGGCACCAGTACCTGAGTGAAGCTCCTAGGGCAGGCCCCCACTTATATGTGACGGTAACGCGTTGGTGTTCGGCTGTTTCAAAAGCTAGGGGCATGGCCTCATCACACAAAGAAACAAAAAGAAAAAAGCTGGAACTTTCGTCTGTGGTAAGGTAATGGGAAGACACACAAAACACAAGTAAATTTAACAATGAAATTTTAATTAAGTTAGAAAAGCAAAACATGAATAAAATTGGACATAAAAATTGTAAAAGAGAAATCAATCAAACAAAATAATAAGAATAATCACTGGCAAATGAAAAGTTACGTTAAGACAAGTGAATAATTAGCAAAGTAAATATATTACTGCAGGAATATTGGCTTCAAGCTGCCACCTCCCTTAGTACACATAAGCCAAGGCTTAGTCTACCAATGAGACGTGTTAACTTGTGGAGAGCACGATATATTCTGCCTTCTCTAGGTCGCGGTGGCTCAGACATCAGCTCTGGTGGCGGGTGGAGGAGCAGGTGCGACGGGCGCCAGCCAATCAGCGATAGGCAGGCGATGGACAAGCAGTTTGCTGGTTTGAGTGGCGGAGGTGGAGCAGGTGTCCTGGTGCGGAATACGTTTGCTCTCTGGGCACAACTTGGTGTTGTACTTGTTGGATATATCTTCTATATTAGTTGTTTCTGAGACGTAGTTTGGAGGGAAGAGCAGGCTCAATCTCTCTTGAAGGAGATTATCGTCACAATATATATATATATATATATATATATATATATATATATATATATATATATATATATATATATTAAATAATATATATATTATTATATATATAATAATATATATATATATATTAAATAATATATATATTATTATATATATATAATAATATATATATATATATATATATATATATATATATATATATATATATATATATATATATAGATATACATATATATATTATTAAATATGACCGAAAAAGTAAGATTAATAATTCTAACACGAATTTTCTCTATGTTTCTTATATTTCTTTTCACTGTTGATGGTAACTGAAAAATCAATTCTCCAAAATTCATTTTTATTTCTAGTCTGACGCGACACTTGAACGCGTTTCGTAAAACTTATTACATTTTCAAAGACTTTAGTTTACACACACACAACTATAACAGAACAGAGTTCAAACAGCTTCGATTTTATACCTGCATTTGGGTGAGGTGATATGTTACAACAGTTTTGGATGAGGTGAAAACAAACTTTCAAAACAAGACAGAACACGAAAGAATGGGTATAATATTTTATAAGTTAAAGGGAAGAATGGAAGTAATTGCAAAGGGCCTATTGGCCCATATTTCTTGATGCTTCTATATTGGTGCGGAATCTTGAAGTGGGTAGAATATAGTTGTGCATTAATTGGCTGTTGATTGCTGTTGTCGACTTCTTAATGTGTAGTGCCTTCGCAGATATCAAGCCGCCTGCTATCGCTGTATCTATCGATGATTTTCGTGTTTTTTGTTAAGACTTCTCTGGTGATAGTCTGGTTGTGGGAAGAGATTATATGTTCCTTAATGGTACCCTGTTGCTTATGCATCGTTAATCGCCTGGAAAGAGATGTTGTTGTCTTGCCTATATACTGAATTCTTTGAGGCTTACAGTCCCCAAGTGGGACATTTGAAGGCATAGACGACAGTTGCTCTCTTTTAAAGCGTTCTGCTCTGTGTCTGGAGAGTTTCTCATGAGTAGGTTGGCCGGTTTCTAGGTTTTATAGTAGATCGTCAATTGTATTTTCTGATTTTTGTCAAAATCAGAAAAATTTTGTTTTCTTACGTTCTCTTCTTTAAAAATAATAATTATTATAAAAAACATTGATTACAATACTATTAAATACATAGGACAATTTCATCCAAAAACATTATTTGAATCTTTAGCTAGGCTTCACACTATTTGGACGATTACGAACAAACGAGCAGCTGCGCATTTTACATTACCTCCCGCGCATTTTGGATCACGTGTGTGCATTTTGGGATACTTTGCGCACGTTTTTAGATTATAGGCATGCGTTTTGGGATCATATGCGTGCACTTTGGGATCATGTATTCGCGTTTTCGGATGGACAACCTCCAGACAACACACACACACACTATCTGACACATGCGTACACTCTCCCTAAGCATCCTTACACTCTCTCTAAACATCCTTACACTCTCCGGGCAAGAAGGGCATCATGCGTGGGTGTGGAAGGCTATCTTCTGGGCAAGGAACCCATCACGTATGCAACATATGTACACCTTTCCTACGCCTTCAACTCACGCACAGGTTACAAATCTACGCACACTAAACATACATTTTCAACACTATATACCTCAAAACGCACAGGATCAACTCATCCCGTGCACTCAGACTAGAACCGGCCGCCACACCTGACTTCCGGCAGCACCACCTGTGCCACCTGTCAGGTGCCGCGCATGGTTCTAATCCTAGAATTACCTACTAAATCCCAGCTGTTCTATAGTGATATCAGGAGGAGGAGGATTGTAAATGATCAGTTATCAAACTTGACAAAGAGTAGGGAG
The DNA here is from genome assembly GCF_040958095.1 of Procambarus clarkii. NCBI lineage: Eukaryota > Metazoa > Arthropoda > Malacostraca > Decapoda > Cambaridae > Procambarus > Procambarus clarkii. Next base: position 37,280,647 of record NC_091190.1, read on the forward strand.
GAGGAGCGGAAAATAATAGAGGTGTCTGAGGAACTTAACCCTAAGGTTACATGAAGTATTCAAGCTGAAATCGGTTTGGCCACTAGAGCATAGAGCCTCAAAAGAACTGGCAATTCCATAGAAAATTCTCACTGAAATAGCAGTCATCAGGAAAAGTGAAGAAGCAACTACAGGAATTAGATATGACAAAAGCTGTGGGACCAGACAAAACATTGTCATGGACAACAAAAGAGGCCGCTGAAGCATTCTACAGCCCATTTGCCATAATATTTAATTCCTGTCTAGAATCGGGAGAGCTTCCTCATTGAAGGAAAATGGCTAATGTGGTACCATTCTATAAGAATGGGGGAAGAGAGAATCTATCAAGCTACAGACCTGTTTCAAGAACAAGTATCTCCTGCAAGTTTGCTAGGGAGACTGATCCAAAGCAGGCTAAAGGGACATTTAGAACAGACAAATTTGATCTCGAGGCGCCAGCATGGTTTTATTAATGGGAAAATCCTGCTTAATAAATTTGCTGCAATTCTATAACAAATTGACAGAAATCAAGACAGAGAAGGATATTCATCTCTGTCTGATAGGCAGACAAAGACTGCATATTCCTGAACTGCATGAAAGCATTTAATACAGTCTTGCATGAGACTCCTACTCAAATTAGAGGAGCAGGCTGGCGTAACAGGAAGAGTCCTAAGCTGGGTCAGAGACTATCTCTCAAGAAGGAAGCAAAAGGGTTACGGTGAAGACAGAGGCATCAGAGTGGAGAGAGGTTACAAGTGGAGCTCCACAAGGGTCGCTTCTAGGACCCATACTTTTTCCAATTCATGTCAATCACCTGACAGCGAAAATTGGCACCTTCATATCAATATTTCCAGATGATGCAAAGCTAATTAAAAGTCAGGAAAGTGATAGATTGTGAGGCATTCAAACAGATTAGGACATGCTTCAGAAATGTTCTAAAAAAATGTCTGCAAGAGTTTAACCCAGACAAATGCAAAATTATGAGGATTTGAACTGGTGCACTAAGACCAGTACAGCAGTATATGATAAAGGGAAGACAAATTCTTCCATCAGAAAGGAAGAAAGACCTGGGAATGGACATAACCCCATTTGTGATGCCAGAAACCCACATTAGCAGTATAACAACAGCTGTATATAGCATACTGGCTAACATTAGTTTATCCTTCAGAAATTTAGACTAGGGAGCTTTCCGGTTCCTATATACAACCAAGGTAAGAGCTACACTTCAATATACATTCTCAGCATGGAACCATTACATATAAAAGGACAAGAAAAAACAAGTAAAGGTCCAAAGATATACAACGAGACTTGTTCCTGAGCTGAAGGGTTTAAGCTATTTGGAAAGATTGATAGAACTAGACCTTACCACACTGAAGTGAATGAGAGATTTCGGGATATGATAATAATATGTAAGTTTCCAAGGGAAATTGATTAGTTTGACCCTGCAGGTACATGTAGGCGAGTACATGACCTAGATGTGCATGCAGGGGCACATCTAGACCATTTACATCTAGTTGAGTTCGCACAAACACACACGCACGCACAAGTCCTCGCATCTGAAAGGACAGCCCTCTGGGGTTGTAGTCCGTAATGCCCCGGTTCGATTCCCGGTCGAGGCAGAAACAAATGGGCAGAGTTTCTTTCACCTGATTTACCAGTTCTCTCAGCAGTAATTAGGTACCTGGAAGTTAAGTAACTGCTACGGGTGCTTCCTGGGAATGAGTGTGTGTGTGTGTGTGTGTGTGTGTGTGTGTGTGTGTGTGTGTGTGTGTGTGTGTGTGTGTGTGTGTGTGTGTGTGTGTGTGTGTGTGTATGTGTGTGTGTGTGTGCATGTGTGTACTCACCTAGTTGTACTCACCTAGTTGTGCTTGCGGGGGTTGAGCTCTGGCTCTTTGGTCCCGCCTCTCAACCGTCAATCAACAGGTGTACAAGTTCCTGAGCCTATTGGGCTCTATCATATCTACACTTGAAACTGTGTATGGAGTCAGCCTCCACCACATTACTTCCTAATGCATTCCATTTGTTAACCTACTCTGACACTAAAAAAGTTCTTTCTAATATCTCTGTGGCTCATTTGGCCACTCAGCTTTCCACCTGTGTCCCCTAGTGCGTGTGCCCCTTGTGTTAAATAGCCTGTCTTTATCAACCCTGTCGATTCCCTTGAGAATCTTGAATGTGGTGATCATGTCCGCCCTAACTCTTCTGTCTTCCAACGAAGTGAGGTTCAATTCCCGTAGTCTCTCCTCGTAGCTCATGCCTCTCAGCTCGGGTACTAGTCTGGTGGCAAACCTTTGAACCTTTTCCAGTTTAGTCTTATGCTTGACTAGATATGGACTCCATGCTGGAGCCGCATATTCCAGGATTGGTCTGACATATGTGGTATATAATGTTCTGAAAGATTCCTTACACAAGTTTCTAAAGGCCGTTCTTATGTTAGCCAACCTGGCATATGCTGCTGATGTTATCCTCTTGATATGAGCTTCAGGGGACAGGTCTGGTGTGATATCAACCCCCAGGTCTTTCTCTTTCTCTGACTCTTGAAGTATTTCATCTCCCAAGTGATACCTTGTATCTGGTCTCCTGCTTCCTACCCCTATCTTCATTACATTACATTTGCTTGGGTTAAACTCTAACAGCCATTTGTTCGACCATTCCTGCAGCTTGTCCAGGTCTTCTTGAAGCGTCAATCTGTCTTCCTCTGTCTTAATCCTTCTCATAATTTTGGCGTCGTCAGCAAACATTGAGAGGAATGAGTCTATACCCTCTGGGAGATCATTTACGTATATCAGAAACAGGATAGGTCCAAGCACAGAGCCCTGTGGGACTCCACTGGTGACTTCACACCCATCTGAGGTCTCACCTCTCACTGTAACTCTCTGCTTCCTATTGCTTAGGTACTCCCTCATCCACTGGAGCGCCCTAACCGTTACTCATGCCTGTTTCTCCAGCTTATGCATCAACCTTTTATCGGGTACTGTTTCAAAGGCTTTCCGACAGTCCAAAAAAATGCAGTCCGCCCATCCTTCTCTTTATTGCTTAATCTTTGTCACCTGATCGTAGAATTCTATCAAGCCTGTAAGGCAAGATTTACCCTCCCTGAACCCATGTTGATGGGTTGTCACGAAGTCTCTTCTCTCCAGATGCGTTACTAGGTTTTTTCTCACAATCTTCTTCATCACCTTGCATGGTATACAAGTTAAGGACACTGGCCTGTAGTTCAGTGCCTCGTGTCTGTCACCCTTTTTAAATATTGGTACTACATTAGCAGTCTTCCATATTTCTGGTAGGTCTCCCGTTTCCAGTGACCTACTATACACTATGGAGAGTGGCAAGCAAAGTGCTCCTGCACACTCTTTCAATATCCATGGCGAGATTCCATCCGGCCCAAGAGCTTTTCTCACATCCAGCTCCAATAAGTGCTTCTTGACCTCATCTCTTGTAATTTCGAACCTTTCCAAGGTCACCTGGTTTGCTGCCACCTCTCCTAGCGCCGTGACTTCTCCCTGTTCTATTGTAAAGACCTCCTGAAACCTTTTGTTGAGTTCTTCACACACCTCTTTGTCATTCTCTGTGTACCTGTCCTCGCCCACCCCAAGTTTCATCACCTGTTCCTTCACTGTTGTCTTCCTCCTGATGTGCCTGTGTAGTAGCTTTGGTTCGGTCTTGGCTTTATTAGCTATATCATTCTCATACCTTTTCTCAGCTGCTCTTCTCTCACTAACATACTCGTTCCTGGTTCACTGGTATCTCTCTCTACTTTCTGGTGTTCTGTTATTACGGAAGTTCCTCCATGCCCTTTTGTTCAGCTCCTTTGCTTTCATACATTTCCTATTAAACCACGGATTCTTCCTTTGCTTCTGTTTTTTCCTGTTGGGCTGGGACAAACCTGCTTACAGCCTCCTTACATTTTTGGGTGACATAGTCCATCATGTCTTGTATGGACTTGGTTCCGAGTTCTGTGTCCCAATGTATATCCCATAGGAATATATTCATCTCCTCATAGTTTCCCTTTCGGTACACCAGCCGTTTGTTTCCCAGTTCTTTTTTTGGGGTGATAATTCATAGCTCAACCAGGTACTCAAAGCTCAATACACTATGATCACTCATTCCCAAGGGGGCTTCCAACTGTGTGTGTGTGTGTGTGTGTGTGTGTGTGTGTGTGTGTGTGTGTGTGTGTGTGTGTGTGTGTGTGTGTGTGTGTGTGTGTGTGTGTGTGTGTGTGCGCTCTGGAAACTACCACCATATCGACCACTAGGTCGATTTCAACACAGACTCGAGAACCACCCAAGACCCGGGTAGCACAAACAGAGGTTTGTGCCCCAGTGCTTCTGTTTGTGCCCCTCTTCATCTCTCAACACTCCTATCATCACCATGTCAGCAGCCGCACTAGCAGACGTGCAGTCTACGAAGGCTAACAGCACCACCAACGCTCCTGAAATAGCTTCTATCACCAATCCACAACACTTGAATCTACCTCAGGCTGCGAGGCAAAATACGAAAACACCAACTGCAGAGCTTACGGACTCCTCACACGAGGAAATCTTAATAGGAGTTCCACTGCCGCACAACAAATCGACACCTACTCAGTACAAGACCACCTCATGGAGGCCACCTCGCCAAACTCCAACGACAGCACGACTAAGCTAAAGATTCAGGCAAAGGCCTGCAGGCCTTTGAGATTCAGATTCAGGGAAGACTGAGAGATTCAGGGAAGACCTATAGTTCCACACTTACCACAACAGTTCCATAACTGATACAGCCCGCCCTCTAGGGCTGAAAACCACCATGAAGGCCCAATCCATCACCAGATCTCGAGTATCAGCTATTGATACAGATAATGGCTCCAAAGAGCCTCCACTTATGGGCTCACCATAGCCCATGCTACTTTTAACTTTTTGTTCTGCATTGCTGAATCTAAAAACAACACCAACAACAGCAACATCGTGTGTGTGAGAGAGAGAAACATTTGTAATTGATATGACAGAGTGAAAATAGACCGGGAGTCAGTTAATTAGATAACCGACGATTAGAAAGGCAGGGTCCAAGAGCTAAGAGTTCGACCCTACAGGAACACAGTAATACACACACACACACACACACACACACACACACACACACACACACACACACACACACACACACACACACACACACACACACACACACACACACACACACACACACACACACACTCACACACACAAGACACAAGAGTCTGAGTCAAGGGTTAAGGATGGGTAGACACTTGTGCCGTGCTCGTCGGAAATGGCTTCAAAATTCAGGACATCAGATGGATACAAGGGGATGTCATTGCTTAGTGATAATACAGAGTGTAACACATCGATTAGAAAATAGTAATTTCATAGATTTTGTCCAATAGTGCAAATTTTTTATTTTTTTTTATTTATATTTTTACATGTGTACATGCGAAGAAATACAATAAAACAAGAACGAACAGAACACAAATACAAATACAAAATCACAAAACATAAAAAGACAAATACACTAAATACCGGCCTGAAGGGCCGATAACAAAAACACAACAATGAGCATAAACACAATGTAACACAGTAAACAATGAACAACAATACAATATAGGAGGGGAATGGAAATAAACACAAGAAAACTACACAAATTACAAAATCACAAAATCACAGAAAATACCGGCCTGAAGGGCCTCTTATCTTAAGTTATCTTAAGATGATTTCGGGGCTTTTTAGTGTCCCCGCTGCCCGGTCCTCGACCAGGCCTCCACCCCCAGGAAGCAGCCCGTGACAGCTGACTAACACCCAGGTACCTATTTTACTGCTAGGTAACATGAGCATAGGGTGAAAGAAACTCTGCCCAATGTTTCTCGCCGGCGCCTGGGATCGAACCTGGGACCACAGGATCACAAGTCCAACGTGCTGTCCGCTCGGCCGACCGGCTCCCGACAACAAAAACCAAGCATAATGGTAGATAGTAGAAAAAGAACAGTGCAAGACTTGTCGTCAGTTTTAAGAGTACAGGCAAGCATGCGTAAGGCAAACAGATCACTAGAGCACTAATCACAAAGGCACAAAGTTGTAAATTACCAAATACACAAGAGATCGGTCTGAGGGGCTGACAACAAAAACAATAAGCACAACAGTACAGCAGTACAATTACAAAGTACCCAAACCCACACCCAACAACCCAACCCTTGAAACAACACAAAACAAGTCCATTGGCCCCGAAACCCACACGGAGAGGTACAAATACATAACAACAACAAATTAAAGAAAATACTCCCACACACGCACATAAACAGACACAACACCACAATACATAGCACACACACATACAAAAAAAAAATCACTTAAAAGGAGGAAATACGTCAATGGGAGGCAAATGTTTCTCAGGAAACTCATGCATAGGATATTTCCACTTATAGGCCTCCCACACTAAGTACTCCCTGTCGGTAGGACAACGATCCCCCTGCTTCAGGGGGGCGTGCATAAACTCAGGAATCATCTGATCAGGCGGAAGTGGCAGCACCCTGAGCTGGGTGGCAGTAGTCGCATAATGAGGTAAGGCAGAGCGAAAGGAGGCAGAAGACATGGAAGAAGCAGACGCAGGCCTCCGAGACGGCCCCGCCGCCGGTGTGAGAGTTTTTATGAGAATTTGTGGAATAAATTGAAATTGGTATAAGGAATTTTAGCTCGGAAAATGTCTAAGAATTTTCTTTATTCTTTAACCTTTATTCCTGTCGTGATATTCAACTAGGTCGCCTGAGGAAGGACTTGCTTAGCTAACACACCAGTGTAGTAAACAGCTCATTCCTCACTTTGGGACTATGTATGAACAATTGACTAGGCGCGAGCAAACGCCGAGACCCCAATGAAAATTGAAATCCCCTCCACTAGGCCGCCGACCTTCGCCAATCGCCGAAGCGAATCTAGCGAGTAAGTCACGGGCTCTCCCAAGAATAATTTATTGTTGTGTGGTGCCGTATATTTGATCCAAAGCTCAGAATTAGTCTCAATTTTATTAGTCGAGTGTGAAGAACATTTGCATAACAATAATAATGTGTGGGGTGTAACGAAAAGACAGTGTTAACCATAACAACTTAGTTTATTCAATAAAGTACTAACTACTACAACAAAACAAAAAGAAATGTCAATGACGTTACTCGAAATCCTTCCCGTGACACTATCAATGACAGCTAGAAACCAGCCCCTCGGACTGCATAATGAACTAACTCGAACATAAGCGTGAACACAGAGGAATCAACAAGAAACAAGAACTAACAGATCTATAATCACAATTACAACAAATGACACAGTAGATTCTGAAATACGTCTCCAGTAACCTCCTAACTGTTCTACGCCTCAGTGCAGTCTACACCTGCAATGGCGGTTGCAATGCAATCAAATCAGTAGTCTTTCAATGACAACAATAACTAATGGGTTCACTGGCAACTCCAGCACCCTTTCTCCAATTAATCCTTACGTTAACACTCCGTCCCACGGAATATCAACAATCAATAACAATTGATTTACGTTAATAACACAATAGCATTTACGTTAATTTAATTTAATAATTCTTACAACTGTCACTAGTAACGCGGAAATTACACAACACTCTACCCATCGAGCATTCAGTGAGAAAATCCCATTAATCCCTGTACTACCAGACAGCTGATTAATCTCTTTACTAGTTACGTTAATTTACGTTAATCGGTTACTAATCACTCAGCGATGATAAACTCTGATTTACAATGTCCAAAGTGCTAAGAGAACGGTAATCACTCGTGATTACCTTTAGAGTAATTAATTACTATCCTCAAGATCAATAATTAAACAATTAAAATACGCAACCTTTCACACTGGCTCAGCAGTTTACATTAAGGTATGAATTCCGTCTAAGCCTTCCATACTCAGACCAATTCAGTTGGCTAATAACAGTAATTAGCCCCACGTTTACGTTATTCTAAAATGACGTTACTCCTCCCACAAGTCAATCAAGTGCCGGTACTTCCGGGCAGATAACAACGTTACGTTAATGGAACAATGTAGCCTTTGTGTGAGTCGATCAAACAAGGATCGAGGTTAATTACTTTGACTTCCTGAAACACGTCAATTACCCGGCCCACTGACCGTTAATTACAACAGACAATACTCTAATTCTTATCTGGCTGATGGCTAGGCTCCTCGAGACTACCGTAGCTGCTTGCAGGAAAGTAAATTAACCCAAACGTATTCTACGTTACTCATGGTTACGTTATATTAATCGCCTCGCAATCACCTCACTGAATACTGGACTTCGATGTCCTACCAGATAACCAGGAGAATATATGTGTACCCAAGTACTCGTCTACAGCCGAGTTCCCCCACGACAATGACAAATCACACTAACAAATCACAGTGATTTACATTACAATCCGGTTGCAATGACAAAACTGCAGAACCTAGTAATATAACCTACAGGACATGAACCCCCTAGAACTTACTGAACTGCAATCACATACGGTGATGCTCAACACTAGCAACAATCACCATCAAATAACAACCCCTTTGCAATAACACACACGGCAAGTACTCTAATTTCCAAATATTAGAATACTGCACACACTTACTTACTTACTGTTGCAAATAACCCCTAGAACATAGGTCAAAATATTTCAATCACCACACAGTAAATAACACAATAACACTGGGCACCGTGACACTATGATTATATATATGTATATATATATATATATATATATATATATATATATATATATATATATATATATATATATATATATATATATATATATATATATATATATATATATATATATATATATATATATATATATATAATTACTGCTGACACATGTAGCCTACAGCTATCAAACATTATTGGGAACACTAAAGAGATCTCGCACTCCTTAAATCACATGGGTGAGTGATTTATCGATCACGCATGTCGATAAACACTCTCGAGAGTTACCTTACTCGACAGAGCGGTGGCGGTCTCTCCAGACAGCCTTGTCACTCACCAAATTCTACCAAAATTACGTTAATACATATATATATATATATATATATAAATATAAATCACACTTGTCACGGCCCTGGGAACAATACAAAAAATTAAGACCACACTGTGGTACACTCCACAATAATCATTGCCAGGAATCACTGGCGTTACACATACCTGAGCGCTCAGTGTTGGAATTCCACACCTGCAAGACCACACATGGAAATGATATCACTCCGTCCCACGGACGATCAAAAATGATTACCACAATGATATAATATAATTATTACATGGACATCCTCTCAGTCCTTGGCTAATCTATGTATACTCTGTTCCCATGTGTACCCACACACACACACACACTGTACGTCTGTGTACACCGTCAGTCCAGAGGGACTTAAGTCCCTCTGGACTGACAAGATGACACAAAGGTGAATATCTCCTCGCCCACAATTCACTTCACCTCACAGGTGCTACGTGACAATGTGATGGAACACTTGACCTCGAATTCAATCTTTAGAGACTACTAATCACCAGAAATACACACATAGGTACTTACTCATTCACACTGCCGGCTACACACCATTCTCATACATCAGGCACCCCGATATAGGTGGCTGGCTCGCACAGGGTGGCGTAGGTGGCGGTAATACCTTACGTGGTATTTATTCGAAAAATTGTCGCACACTCGAACCCCGTTCGTACTCAGGTGACGCGCACAACGATAGTGTCTCACACCAACATGGGAAATTTGCCTTAACACTGACACGAATTTCCCCGTTCCCATCGACTGCTACAGAGCACTAGCAAGTCTAATCAACACTGTTATGGGATCTACGAGCCTGTTACTGCTCGTATGCACATTCCCCACGATCCCAGATCACTGTACCTCTACCCCCTGTACACAGTGTCTTAAACCCCTCCAAGCGACGACTTCGGCCGGATTCTGTGACGACCGCTGTCGTTGGTGAAGCAGGAAGCATCAGCAGTTGAGTAGTCCAGCCACCACGACGCCCTATACTTCAATTTGGCCGAATTGAGTACAGAGAGAGTCTTGACAAGGTGGCAGCTGGGTTCAGAATGATGCTCACACCGACGACTCCCGCGTCCTTCTCGAAATAACCAATGAGAGGAAGGCATACAGCGACCTACCCCTCTCATCCAATCAGCGACGGTGTAGCATAGCCCGTAGGGCAGCTCCAAGATGGCCGACCAACATGGCGGCTCAAGATGTTTACTAAGATGGCGGCTGTTTCCATGACAACGACTCAAGTAGCCAGCGAGCGCGGGAGGCCCACAGCTCACCCACGCCTGGGCCTAGCTGTTCCCGCGCAAAGTTGTCTCCCTCATGCCATACAAGGAGATGATGCTATCAGCTCTAGTACTGTCCACAGACATGCTACCCCGGCCAGGGTAACATTTATGGACTGCTGATGACTGGGGCTCTCACATGAGCCCAAACACTAGATGTTTCGGTTGCTGGTTACCAAACTTAAGTCCGCCCACTTAACAAGTGCACTTAACAAGTGTACTGGCTCCCACAGGCATAAGAGCACTATTGTAAGTAAGCTGGTGAACCATCTCCTCACAGCCGGACGCACTGGAGAAGAAGATGAAGGCTGCCGAGACAGCAACCCCACACCCGACACCGCAGGAGATGCAGGAGAGACGGTCGGAAACGGGAGAAGCGGCAAAACTGCCGCCGATGAACCAGGGGACGAAACTGGGGGCACAGAACCCCCAGAGCGAGCAGTCTTCTGTAACACCACCACCAGGTCTCCACGCTCTCCAGCAGGAGGAACCACCCCCCCCCCCCACGCAGAACCGGAACCATCCGACGCAGACGACGCACCGGAAGCAAGCTCCACAGGCACCTCACTAGAAGAAACATCGACACAGGCAGCCGCAGGCACATGGACCTCCGCCACCACCGACGAATGCGACGCAACTGGAATCTCACCACCGTCACTGGAAGACCCACCATCGTCGAATTCTCCCGCATCATCCCAATCAGAAGATCGCCGGGAACGCTTGGGCGCCGGCCGCACATCAACAGAGCCGGATGTCGACCCAGAGACCCGATCAACACAAGCCGGGCGAACCGACGCTCTCCGCAGGACGGCAGCATCCTCAACCACACAAGGAACCAGGTCGAGCTCAGTAGGAGGCCCCACAGCCACCCCAGCACAGCTTGGCACACGGCGAGGGTGCATGCAGTGACAGGCACCACATGTGAAGAACAGTAAGACGGGGGAGCCGTGCAGACGGGAGCCGGATGAACCACGGGAGTATCCAGGACAGCAACTGGGGCAGGACAAACACCCGACGGCGGCACAACCTCCTGAGGAGAGGCAACCGCAACAGGCTACACAGTCTCCGGAGGAGGGTCGACATCAACAGGAGGCGCATCAGGCGACACACCGGGCATGGCAGCAGCCAAAGAGTCGTCCACATCCACAGCCACCGAATCCTCCTCCACAGGGAGCGGTGGAAAATCCTCCTCACGGAAGTGGTTGACGGGCGCGATGGCAGGTTCAGAGCACCCAGCAACCTGATGGCCCAAGAGGCCAAAACGGTAACACGTACGGGGCTGACGAGCATAATACACCCTAACATCCCAGCAAACATTTTCATGTTTTTAAAACATCCTAAAAACGACATTTCATTGTTTTCAGCACGTTTATAATTACGTTTAGAAAAGGTTTTTTGAGAACTTTTATATACAACCTTAGAACGTAAATAATTAACATTTCTAAAAACTTTTTTATGATCTTTTAATTACCTACATTAAAACGTTTAGGGTAAATTAGGGTATAATAATTTTGTAATTCATATCTGAAATAGAAAGGGAGAGAAAGAAAGAAGACATATCTGAGATAGAAATGGACATCCTATATATGTATGTGTAAATTACAAATAAATAGGGTACAAAAAGAGAATTAAAATATTATATTTATTTAATTAAGAATGAGTAATACAACAAAATATATGTAATAGCTCGAAATATATAGACTACTGTATATCTATAACAGAATATAAAAGTAAAAATTTAAAAATCTATAAAAATCTATATATGCAATATGTGAACACAATAGATTTTGTGATCAAGCAGCCTGTGATTCATGTCATGCTGAGATCAGTCTGACGTTATAAGCAGTTATTGTTACTTAAAACTAAAACAAGTAAAATTTTCCGAGTATACATATAACACTATAGTTTTTCTATGACTAATAATAAAAATCTATTAATCAAAAGTTTAGGACTAATTAACTAAAAATAAAAATCTACAAGTGAATGTAAACACAGTCAAGTATAATATTCATGTAGAAAGAGAAAGAAAAAGAGAGAGAAGGAAAGAAAGAGAAAGAAAGAAAGGGAGAAAGAGAAAGAAAAGAAAAAACAGTCATGTATAATATTCATATTAGCACCATGCAATATAACTTAGATTAAGTAAAAAATCTCAGACATTTTTAAATCAAATGAAATATGAGAGCCAGAGAGAGAGAGCGAGAGCCAGAGAGAGAGAGAGCCAGAGAGAGAGAGAGAGAGCCAGAGAGAGAGAGCCAGAGAGAGAGAGAGCCAGAGAGTGAGAGAGAGAGAGCCAGAGAGAGAGAGAGAGCCAGAGAGAGAGAGAGAGAGAGAGAGAGAGAGAGCCAGAGAGAGAGAGAGCCAGAGAGAGCGAAAGAGCCAGAGAGAGCGAGAGAGCCAGAGAGAGCGAGAGAGCCAGAGAGAGCGAGAGAGCCAGAGAGAGCGAGAGAGCCAGAGAGAGCGAGAGAGCCAGAGAGAGAGAGAGAGAGAGAGAGAGAGAGAGAGAGAGAGAGAGAGAGAGAGAGAGAGAGAGAGAGAGAGAGAGAGAGCCAGAGAGAGAGAGAGAGAGACAGAACCAAAGAGAGAGAGAGCCAGAGAGAGCGAGAGAGCCAGAGAGAGCGAGAGAGCCAGAGAGAGCCAGAGAGCCAGAGAGAGAGAGAGAGAGACAGAGCCAGAGAGAAAGAGAGAGCCAGAGAGAGAGAGAGAGAGCCAGAGCCAGAGAGAGAGAGAGCCAGAGAGAGAGAGAGCCAGAGAGAGAGAGAGAGAGAGCCAGAGAGAGAGAGAGAGAGCCAGAGAGAGCCAGAGCCAGAGAGAGAGAGAGAGCCAGAGAGAGAGAGAGAGAGCCAGAGCCAGAGAGAGCCAGAGCCAGAGAGAGAGAGAGCCAGAGAGAGAGAGAGCCAGAGAGAGAGCGAGAGAGAGAGAGAGAGAGAGAGAGAGAGAGAGAGAGAGAGAGAGAGAGAGAGAGAGAGAGAGAGAGAGAGAGAGAGAGAGAGAGAGAGAGAGAGAGAGAGAGCCAGAGAGAGAGAGAGAGCCAGAGAGAGAGAGAGCCAGAGAGAGAGAGAGAGAGCAAGAGAGCCAGAGAGAGAGAAAGAGAGAGACAGACAGACAGAGACAGAAAGACACACACAAAACAAAAGAGGAGACAGAACAAAATTAAGGCAAGGAGAGAGAAGACAGAACAGAAACAACAGAGAGAGGAGAGAAATGAGAAATCATTGAAGAGAAGGGGAAGAGAAACACAAGATAAGAAAAAGATACAAGAAAAATATACAAGATAAAAATGACATAAATGAATACCAAAAATATAAAAAGTAAAGGAAGAGAGAAGCTAGAAGAGACAGGAAACGAGAGGTGTTAGAAGAGAGGAGGAAAGGAGAGATTAAAAGACAAGAAAAACAGGAGAGAAACGTAAAAGAAATAAAAAAAAGGGACATTTGTGAGGAGAGAAAATAAAGAGACCAGAGAAGACCATATATCAAGAGTGTGAGGATAAAGACATATATTTTCTTAGTAGACATTCTCTGGCTCTTGTTGCCCCTCTTGTATACGAATTGTACTTGCAAGTTTTCCCTGAAAAGATATTAACAAAATTAATATTTAATTATTTATTTATATAAATTACACACACACAAACTTTATATATATATATATATATATATATATATATATATATATATATATAGACCAGAGACCAATTATATATATATATATATATATATATATATATATATATATATATATATATATATATATATATATATATATATATATATATATATATATATAATTTCGTAAACCTCACCCTGTAAACATTCATGTTTCTACATGTTAAACAAGCTACGAGGATGAGGGAAGGGGATGTTCCCTCCATGCTGGATATTATATTTACCAGGAAAGAGAAAGATATATTTATCATTCAGTACCTCCCTCCTTTGGTACCTCCCTTTTCCTCCTTTCAGTACCTCCCTCCTTTTACCCAAGTGACATGGTCACTTGGGTAAAAGTGACCATGTCTTTTTGGGAATAAAGTATGCAATGCATTATAATCTGGAAGAAAATGAGCTTGAAGCAGTTGAAAAACCTGACTTGTGGAGAGGTCATTATGGGGAACTCAGTTATTTCCTTAAGGAATTTGACAAACACTTGCTGTTAGGACATGAAGTAAGTGAGATGTATGTCAAGTTTTGTGAAATATATGATAATGGCACAACAAAATTTATACTAAAGCAGAGATGCAGAACTAGGAAAAGGGGAAAAATTGCCCAAACATACAAGCAATACAAAGATGCGAGAAACAACAATAGCAGTAAGGAGAGGGGCAGAAAGACTGACTTTCGGTCATATTCAACAACACAAATATACATACACACACACACAATATTGGAAAAAATTGGAATTGGAATATTGGAAAAAATAATTAAAACTAAATGGGTAGAACACCTGGAGAGAAATGATATAATTTCAGACAGACAGTATGGTTTTCGATTTGGAAGATCCTGTGTATCGAATTTACTCAGTTTCTATGATCGAGCAACAGATATATTACAAGAAAGAGATGGTTGGGTTGACTGCATCTATCTGGACCTAAAAAAGGCATTCGACAGTTCCACATAGAGAGGTTGTTCTGGAAACTGGAAAATATTGGAGGGGTGACAGGTAAGCTTCTAATATGGATGAAAAATTTTATGACTGATAGAAAAATGAGGGCAGTAATCAGAGGCAATGTATCGGACTGGAGAAATGTCACAAGTGGAATACCACAGGGTTCAGTTCTGGCACCAGTGATGTTTATTGTCTACATAAATGATCTACCAGTTGGTATACAGAATTACATGAACATGTTTGCTGATGATGCTAAGATAATAGGAAGGATAAGAAATTTAGATGATTGTCATGCCCTTCAAGAAAACCTGGATAAAATAAGTATATGGAGCACCACTTGGCAAATGGAATTTAATGTTAATAAATGCCATGTTATGGAATGTGGAACAGGAGAACATAGACCCCACACAACCTATACATTATGTGATAAATCTTTAAAGAATTCTGATAAAGAAAGAGATCTAGGGGTGGTTCTAGATAGAAAACTATCACCTGAGGACCACATAAAGAATATTGTGCGAGGAGCCTATGCTACGCTTTCTAACTTTAGAATTGCGTTTAAATACATGGATGGTGATATACTAAAGAAATTGTTCATGACTTTTGTTACGCCAAAGCTAGAATATGCAGCTGTTGTGTGGTGCCCAACAACAGAAGTTGGCCCATATCTTAAGAAGCACATCAACAAACTGGAAAAGGTGCAAAGACATGCTACTAAGTGGCTCCCAGAACTGAAGGGCAAGAGCTACGAGGAGACGTTAGAGGCATTAAATATGCCAAAACTAAAAGACAGAAGAAAGAGGTGATATGATCACTACATACAAAATAGTAACAGGAATTGATAAAATCGACAGGGAAGATTTCCTGAGACCTGGAACTTCAAGAACAGGAGGTCATAGATTGAAACTAGCTTAACACAGATGCTAAAGAAATATAAGAAAATTCACTTTCGCAAATAGTGGTAGACGGTTGGAACAAGTAAGGTGAGAAGGTGTTGGAGGCCAAGACTGTCAGTAGTTTCAAAGCGTTATATGACAAAGAGTGCTGGGAAGACGGTCTCATCCTGTAACTACACTTAGGTAATTACACACACACACACATATATATATATATATATATATATATATATATATATATATATATATATATATATATATATATGTATATATATATATATATATATATATATATATATATATATATATTATATATATATATATATATATATATATATATATATATATATATATATATATATATATATATATATATATATATATATGTCGTACCTAGTAGCCAGAACGCACTTTTCAGCCTACTATGCAAGGCCCGATTTGCCTAATAAGCCAAGTTTTCATGAATTAATATATTTTCTCTATTTTTTTTCTTATGAAATGATAAAGCTATCCATTTCATTATGTATGAGGTCAATTCTTTTTTTATTGGAGTTAAAATTAATAGAGATATATGACCGAACC
Organism: Procambarus clarkii; assembly: GCF_040958095.1. Lineage (NCBI taxonomy): Eukaryota > Metazoa > Arthropoda > Malacostraca > Decapoda > Cambaridae > Procambarus > Procambarus clarkii. The sequence continues at coordinate 37,297,041 of NC_091190.1, forward strand.
TAACCTATCTTTATAGGTTAGGTTAGGTAGCTGAAAATGTTAGGTTAGGTAGTCGAAAAAACATTAATTCATGAAAACTTGGCTTATTAGGCAAATCGGGCCTTGCATAGTAGGCTGAGATGTGCGTTCTGGCTACTAGGTACGACACATTATATATATATATATATATATATATATATATGTCGTACCTAGTAGCCAGAACTCACTTCTCAGCCAACTATGCAAGGCCCGATTTGCCTAATAAGCCAAGTTTTCATGAATTAATTGTTTTTCGACTACCTAACCTACCTAACCTAACCTAACCTAACTTTTTCGGTTACCTAACCTAACCTAACCTATAAAGATAGGTTAGGTTAGGTTAGGTAGGGTTGGTTAGGTTCGGTCATATATCTACATTAATTTTAACTCAAAAAAAAAAATATTGACCTCATACATAATGAAATGGGTAGCTGAATCATTTCATAAGAAAAAACTTAGAGAAAATATATTAATTCAGGAAAACTTTGCTTATTAGGCAAATCGGGCCTTGCATAGTAGGCCGAGTACGACGTTCTGGCTACTAGGTACGACATATATATATATATATATATATATATATATATATATATATATATATATATATATATATATATATATATATAACTGAAAACTCACACCCCAGAAGTGACTCGAACCCATACTCCCAGATGCCACGCAACTGGTATGTACAAGACGCCTTAATCCACTTGACCATCACGACCGGACATAATGAGGTGATAGCCGAGGCTATTTGAACCACCCCACCGCCGGCACTCGGATAGTAATCTTGGGCATAGCATTTTACCAAATCACCTCATTCTTTGGGGCACACGTGAGGAACACAAATGCGAACAAGCCTGAATGGTCCCCAGGACAATATGCAACTGAAAACTCACACCCCAGAAGTGACTCGAACCCATACTCCCAGATGCCACGCAACTGGTATGTACAAGACGCCTTAATCCACTTGACCATCACGACCGGACATAATGAGGTGATAGCCGAGGCTATTTGAACCACCCCACCGCCGGCACTCGGATAGTAATCTTGGGCATAGCATTTTACCAAATCACCTCATTCTTTGGGGCACACGTGAGGAACACAAATGCGAACAAGCCTGAATGGTCCCCAGGACAATATGCAACTGAAAACTCACACCCCAGAAGTGACTCGAACCCATACTCCCAGATGCCACGCAACTGGTATGTACAAGACGCCTTAATCCACTTGACCATCACGACCGGACATAATGAGGTGATAGCCGAGGCTATTTGAACCACCCCACCGCCGGCACTCGGATAGTGATGGTCAAGTGGATTAAGGCGTCTTGTACATACCAGTTGCGTGGCATCTGGGAGTATGGGTTCGAGTCACTTCTGGGGTGTGAGTTTTCAGTTGCATATTGTCCTGGGGACCATTCAGGCTTGTTCGCATTTGTGTTCCTCACGTGTGCCCCAAAGAATGAGGTGATTTGGTAAAATGCTATGCCCAAGATTACTATCCGAGTGCCGGCGGTGGGGTGGTTCAAATAGCCTCAGCTATCACCTCATTATGTCCGGTCGTGATGGTCAAGTGGATTAAGGCGTCTTGTACATACCAGTTGCGTGGCATCTGGGAGTATGGGTTCGAGTCACTTCTGGGGTGTGAGTTTTCAGTTGCATATTGTCCTGGGGACCATTCAGGCTTGTTCGCATTTGTGTTCCTCACGTGTGCCCCAAAGAATGAGGTGATTTGGTAAAATGCTATGCCCAAGATTACTATCCGAGTGCCGGCGGTGGGGTGGTTCAAATAGCCTCGGCTATCACCTCATTATGTCCGGTCGTGATGGTCAAGTGGATTAAGGCGTCTTGTACATACCAGTTGCGTGGCATCTGGGAGTATGGGTTCGAGTCACTTCTGGGGTGTGAGTTTTCAGTTGCATATTGTCCTGGGGACCATTCAGGCTTGTTCGCATTTGTGTTCCTCACGTGTGCCCCAAAGAATGAGGTGATTTGGTAAAATGCTATGCCCAAGATTACTATCCGAGTGCCGGCGGTGGGGTGGTTCAAATAGCCTCGGCTATCACCTCATTATGTCCGGTCGTGATGGTCAAGTGGATTAAGGCGTCTTGTACATACCAGTTGCGTGGCATCTGGGAGTATGGGTTCGAGTCACTTCTGGGGTGTGAGTTTTCAGTTGCATATTGTCCTGGGGACCATTCAGGCTTGTTCGCATTTGTGTTCCTCACGTGTGCCCCAAAGAATGAGGTGATTTGGTAAAATGCTATGCCCAAGATTACTATCCGAGTGCCGGCGGTGGGGTGGTTCAAATAGCCTCGGCTATCACCTCATTATGTCCGGTCGTGATGGTCAAGTGGATTAAGGCGTCTTGTACATACCAGTTGCGTGGCATCTGGGAGTATGGGTTCGAGTCACTTCTGGGGTGTGAGTTTTCAGTTGCATATTGTCCTGGGGACCATTCAGGCTTGTTCGCATTTGTGTTCCTCACGTGTGCCCCAAAGAATGAGGTGATTTGGTAAAATGCTATGCCCAAGATTACTATCCGAGTGCCGGCGGTGGGGTGGTTCAAATAGCCTCGGCTATCACCTCATTATGTCCGGTCGTGATGGTCAAGTGGATTAAGGCGTCTTGTACATACCAGTTGCGTGGCATCTGGGAGTATGGGTTCGAGTCACTTCTGGGGTGTGAGTTTTCAGTTGCATATTGTCCTGGGGACCATTCAGGCTTGTTCGCATTTGTGTTCCTCACGTGTGCCCCAAAGAATGAGGTGATTTGGTAAAATGCTATGCCCAAGATTACTATCCGAGTGCCGGCGGTGGGGTGGTTCAAATAGCCTCGGCTATCACCTCATTATGTCCGGTCGTGATGGTCAAGTGGATTAAGGCGTCTTGTACATACCAGTTGCGTGGCATCTGGGAGTATGGGTTCGAGTCACTTCTGGGGTGTGAGTTTTCAGTTGCATATTGTCCTGGGGACCATTCAGGCTTGTTCGCATATATATATATATATATATCGGACAATTAGTAGAAAAAAAAAAAAAAAAATTTAAATTATTTTACCTTGTACCTAGATCCACCAGGCCTGTTTGGTGCATGTTTCAGTACTTCAGAAATCTGGAAGGTCACATCCTCCTCCTCAACTTGTGGATGTGCGTTGATAGATGATTCTGTAAAATTAAGTTATTTATATAATAATAAATTCAGTATAACAATAATATTCTGTAAAATTAAAAGTAATTTATACATCAATCAGATAAAACTCTCCAGAGATGGTGATACACAACATATAAAGGACAAGTTTCAGAACAAAATATGCATTTAGGAATAAGGTTTTGTACATGTAGGTAGCACATGAGAAAATAAGTGGAAGGTGATCAAGTTTATATTAACATGTTAATGGCTTTGTTAAGGCTTTGCAAGAATGAAAAAATATTAATAATATAATATCACCTACCAATTAATTGTACATCATTTATAAGTCAATTATTTGCATTATTATTATTCAATACTAATGATATAAAAATGCATTTTGTAATCTACTATTTATGCAAGTATTAAGCACAGGATCATGAAATAAACTGCAAAATACTGTAATGGATAAACCAATTAAGTTTACATTTTCCTATAGCTAAGTCAGTCAGTTCTATTAGCAGCAGAGAACAATTATGCCCAACCTCTATTAAATGAAACAATCTTAAGAGCACGTGATAGAAATATAATCATTTATGCTTGGGAAAATATTATGGAATGGTTCCAAATATGAAAAATATTAAGTTTTTTGGTTAAAATTTTTTAACTTAAACTTAAAAATTTTTAAGTGAATTTTAAACTTTAAACAAATTATTTAATTTTTTGGTTACTTACTTAAAATAACATTATATAGTTCTTGTTTTTGTAGAAATGCCAATTTCTTCTTTTGCCCTTCCAGACTGTATAGTGACCACAGGCCGTTTGTTCATATCTTCATTATTCTTCGAACTGTGGTTGCACAATCAGACCCACGTACACTGGTTAAAAGCATCACCTAAAAGCAACAACAAAAATGTAGTACACTGACGAATTTTGAATATATTATATATATATATATATATATATATATATATATATATATATATATATATATATATATATATATATATATATATATGTATGCCATATACATATATATGCTATGTTGTATGCTACAACTTGGCTGATAATAAAGCCATTCACAACTGCAGGCCTAATAAAAAAAGGAGGTGGCATAGCAATATCTTACAAAGATACCTTCATCTGCAATAGTCTCATTAGTAATAGAGAAGACTATTGTGAATATACCTTTGCCAAGTTCTCCAGTAAATCCCTTAAATCCTCCTTGACTATAAGTGCCATCTATAGATTTCCCAATACCAACATAGCTTCATTCTCAGATAACGTAAGGAATCTTATCATAAATAACAATCTCAACAAAAATCAAACAACTTAGTGGTTTGTAATGGTGAACAAAACATGCAGATACTTATATATAACCTGTGAATAGAGTGTAATAACACCAAAACTATTTGTTTATTGTTTTATGACCATAATAATTGAATCACTAATATGATTCACTAATATATAATCCTAATAATAATCACTAATATATAATCCATTGAGCATGCTGCATCTCTTTCAGTCTCTTTGCAATTTGAACAAGAGGGTTTTTAATTGATCGAACCATATTCTTAAAGTAAAGTAAATGAGATGTATTCCATATTTTGCAAAATATACGATGAAGGCACACAAACATTCATACCAAAACTGAAGGGCAGGATTTATGAGGAGACATTAGAGGCATTAAATATTCCAAACTAGAAGACAGAAGGAAAAGAGGAGATATGATCACTACGTACAAAACAGTAACAGGAATTGATAAACTTGATAGGGAAGATTTCCCGAGACCTGGAATTTCAAGAACAAGAGGTTATAGATTTAAACGAACTAAACAAAGATGCCGAAGAAATGTAAGACAATTCACTTTTGCAAACAGAATGGTAAACGGTTGGAACAAGTTGGGTGAGAAGGTGGTGGAGGCCAAAACCGTCAAAAGTTTCAAAGCATAATATGACAAAGAGTGCTGGGAAAATGGGACACCACGAGTGTAGCTCTCCATCCATCTGATTGATAACCCAAATGAATTTTTCATGGATATGATACCAACATCAAATCATAAATCAGATGTGATCCTATCCCCACTGGATTTTGAAGAAGCCATAGACAGTATGCCTATGCACTCTGCACCAGGCCCTGACTCTTGGAACTCTATATTCATCAAGAACTGTAAAAAACGTTATCGCAGGCCCTTCACATTCTTTGGAGACAAAGCCAAGATACTGGCATTATCCCTGACATACTAAAAACAGCAGAGATAGCACCGCCCCATAAAGGAGGAAATAAGGCAGAGGCAAAAAACTACAGACCGATAGCACTAACATCGCACATCATAAAAATCTTTGAGAGAATGCTAAGAAGTAAGATCACAAAATACATGGAATCACAGCATCTCCATAACCCCAGACAACATGGTTTCAGAACAGGGCGCTCTTGCCTATCACAGTTGCTGGACCACTCTGACATGGCACTAGATGCCATGGAAGACAAACAAAACGCTTTGACAAAAAAAAGCCTTTGACAAATGTGACCATTGTGTTACTGCATATAAAATGCGTTCAAAAGGAATTACCGGAAAAATAGGCAGATGGATATACAACTTCCTGACTAATAGAACCCAATGTGTAGTAGTCAACAAAATAAAATCTGGACCATCAACCGTAAAGAGCTCAGTCCCCAATGGTACTGTGCTTGCTCCAATACTTTTTCTCATCCTCATATCGGACATAGACAAGGACACAACCTATAGTACTTGATCATCCTTTGCAGATGACACTAGAATCTTCACGAGAGTAGGCAACATAGAGGACACGGCAAACCTCCAATCAGATGTAAATCAGGTCTTTCTATGGGCTACAGAAAATAACATGGTGATTAACGAACATAAGTTTCAGCTCATGCGCTACGGAAAAAATAAAAAATATAAAAACGGAAACCACTTACAAAACTCAGTCAAATCATAACATTGAACGGAAAAGCAACGTAAAGGATTTGAGTGTACTGATGTCAGAAGGCCTTACATTTAAAGAACACAATAAAGTAGCCGTCACAACTGCAAGAAAAATGACAGGATAGATAACAAGAACTTTTCACACTAGAGATGCTATACCGATGATGATAGTTTAAAGACGCTAGTGCTCTCTAGAGTGGAATACTGCTGCATAATGAAAGCCCCTTTCAAAGCTGGAGAAATTACTGACCTATACTTATGCATTTATCTTCGGTTTAACACAACAGGCACCAGACACACGCTAGGCATCATACACACTAGGATAAAACAAACATTAGGCCAGAAGTCAGAAAAGAATTCAAAGAATTTTACTGGAAAGGCTTGCTGTTAGGAAAGGAAGTAATTGAGATGAATTAATGCACAGTATGTCAATTTTGTGAAATATATGATAAAGGAACAAAAACATTTATACCAAAACAAAGATGCAGAACTAGGAAACAGGATTTGTTCAACTGAAATTTCAAGACGGACAGAGACCAAAAGACACAAAAATGGAATCAATATACGAAGAGGCCAAACCCCCAAACATACCAGTAATACAAAGAGAAACAACTACACGGCAGTGAGGAGAGAGGCAGAAAGAAATTTTGAAAAAAAGGAACAAACAAATGTAAAGTAGAACAAATCATATTCTATAAATACAGCAACAACCAATTGCAGGTAAAGGATAATATTCAGAGCTTTTAAATGCATGGATGGCGAAATACTCAAGAAATTGTTCACGACTTTTGTTAGACCAAAGTTGGAATATGCAGCGGTTGTATGGTGCCCATATCTTAAGAAGCACATAAACAAACTGGAAAAGGTGCAAAGACATGCTACTAAGTGGCTCCCAGAACTGAAGGACAAGAACTATGAGGAGAGGTTAGAGGCATTAAATATACCAAATATACTACACAAATATATATACTACACATGCACAATAAACTACCCTACACAGGCTTAGTATGGTGTGTACAATAAATTATTAGCTAAAAGATAAGACTGAGTTTGTATAAATGGGGGTTAAGTCAGAGTGGGAAAATGTAAGTGGAGTGCATAAAAACCCTGTCCTGGGACCTCTGTAATTCATAATATATACAAATAATTTAGACTCAGGTTTGATCAGCAATATTTGAAAATTTCCAGATGATACAAAAGGGATTTTTTTCTGGATTCAGGATTATTTTTTTATGGCTGAAAACAGGTTTTCAGCAATAAAAGAAATACAGTATTGCTGGAACAACCGTCGACATCTTCAAGAGAAAACCTGAACATCTTCAAGAAGTGAAGATGACCTTGAGAAGAAGTATAGGTTGGGAGAAGTATAGGTTAGGAATTGTCTCCAAAGAATTCTCAAAGAATTACTCGTTATTGCTATCCAAGATAATTAGACGAGCCAAAACTAAATACTACGAAGATAAATTTACCCAAATAAAGAGTACCTTACCTAAAAATATGTATGTACCTTACGTAAATAAACATTTGATTTTGAAGTGCCGGACAAACAAGGCTGTGGTGGATATGTGGGCCTGAGAAGCCTGTCCAAGCAACAGCCTGTTGGACCAAGCTCTCACATGTCAAGCCTGGCCTTGGAAGGGCTTGGTGAGTAGAACAACTACCAGAACCCTATAATGCATGTATCAAGGTGTCCAGGCAGTGAGCACCACATATGCAGTGCAGTCCTGTAAGAATAAGCACAGTAAGTATGGGCATGGAGGGGGTGCAGCAGTGGCTTGTGAAGGGCTGGAGAGTAAATGGACATGCCCAGGAATAAAAAGCATTAGGGTAACAGAACATAGCCCATAAAAATAGTAATGACTGTGAATGAATAATTATATGAATGCAATAATACTTCATATCTCAATAGGAATACTAAGCAGGATGCAAGACAAGGTACTGGTGGTGATAGTGGTTGGTACAAGTCTTCACATCCCCACAGACACCATTAACAGCCCTCACCTCCCAACACAGGAAACGAGGACTAAAGACAAAGCTGCAGTGGCAGGGATATTAAAGGAGATAGGAATGGAAGGGGCTGAACGAGACATAGAACAGTTTTTCCGGATTGGCCAGTACAACAGAGACAAAAAAGATTGATCAAGGTAGTATTCAAGAGCGAGGACATCAAAGAGGACATTCTAGTAAGGAAGAACAAACTGAGGCATGCAAGGAACTACAAAGAGGTATATGTTCAGAGGGACATGACCAGAGACGAGATAGTAAGGGCAGCAGATGCAAGGAAAAGGCGCAAGGAGAGGGAAGAGAGCCAGGGACCCTCAGCCTCCAACCCAGCAATCCCAGAGGGGAGTGGGGAACCCCAATCCAGCAACCCAGGAACCCCAGGGGGGAATGCAACACCCCAGTCCACCACCCAATAGGGCCCTCTCTACCCCCCAGCACAAACCCTTCCTTGCCCCTGCATAATGCCCATCATGAAACCCAAATCCTCCCCCTCCCCTTACCCCAAGTAGCCCCTGCTTTCCCAACCCCTGGTCTTCTCCCTGCCCCAAGCAGGCCTGAGCAAGACCAAAGCCCTCTATCCCCCACTCCACCTCCCTCCAAACCCCTGTCAACTACACCGCAGGAGGGCGTGCCCTCTCCCCAAGCAATCCCTGCTCCCTCACCCCCAGGACTTCTTCCTGACCCAAGCAGGCCTGAGGAAGACCTAAGCCCTCCACCCCCCACCCCACCTCCCCCTGAACCCCTGGCAACTACCTCACAGGAGGAGGAGCCTACCCAAGTAGCAAGGACCATAGAACAACCTCCTACACTTGTAGGGAGTGTGGGTGAAATTGGATATAAGAAAGTGAGCTTCAAGGTAATGTACTCAAACATTGATGGGATTACCAATAAAGCAAGTGAACTGGCAGAAAGGGTGCAAGAAGAAAACCCTGATGTAATAGGACTAACAGAAACAAAATTGTCAGGAGTCATAACAGATGCTGTGTTTCCAAAGGACTACTATATAGTAAGGAAAGAGAGGGAAGGGAGAGGAGGTGGAGGAGTGGCCCTGCTGATAAGGAAGGACTGGAGTTTTGATGAGATGGAAATTCCGGGCTGTGACGGATTCAGAGATTACATAACAGGAACTATAACAATGGGTGGACCTAAGATAATAGTGACAGTCATTTACAACCCTCCCCTAAATGACAGAAGACCTAGACAGGAGTTTGATAGGAACAACATGGCAACCATTAATATAATAGAGAGAGCAGCTTCAGTTGCCTGCAGGAATGGCTCAAGACTCTTAATCATGGGTGATTTCAACCATGGAAAGATAGACTGGGAGAATGGGGACCCACATGGTGGTGCAGATACGTGGCGAGCGAAACTCTTGGAAGTGGCAACAAGGAATTTTCTGAGCCAGCATGTCAAGGAACCCACAAGAATGAGAGGCAATGATGAACCAGCTAGACTCGACTTAATATTCACCCTAAATGAGTCAGAAATAAGGGAAGTCAAAGTTGAAGCCCCCATAGGAATGAGTGACCACAGTGTACTGACCTTTGAGTACTTGGTGGAGGTAGGGATAACCTATCCAAGGATGGGAGTGGAGGGGAAAAGACTGAATTACCGAAGAGGAAAATATGACGAGATGAGGAACTTCCTAATGGGAATACCATGGGAAACAGAACTTAGAGACAAGAATGTGCAGGTCATGATGGATATTGTCACCCAAAAGTGCCAGGAAGCTGCAGACAGGTTTATCCCCGTCCAAAAGGAGAAAAACGAAAAACAACAGAAAAACCCATGGTTCAACCAGGAATGTAAGGTAGCGAAACAACTGAGTAAAAGAACATGGAGAAACTACAGAAATAACAGAACTCCAGAGAGCAGGGAGAGGTACCAGAGGGCCAGAAATGAGTACATCAGAGTGAGGAGGGAAGCAGAGAGACAGTTTGAAAATGACATCGCGAGTAAAGCCAAGACCCAACCAAAGCTGCTCCACAGCCATATCAGGAGGAAAACAGCAGTGAAGGAACAAGTGATGAAGCTGCGGAAAGGGGAGAACAGATACACAGAGAATGACAAGGAGGTGTGTGAAGAACTCAACAAGAGATTCCAGGAGGTCTTCACAATAGAACAAGGAGAAGCCCCTGCACTAAATGAGGAGGCGGCAACCTTGGAAACCTTGGAGGAATTTGACCTCACCAGTGATGAGGTCAAAAGGTGTCTGCTGGAGCTAGATGTGACAAAGGCTGTTGGGCCTGATAGAATCTCACCATGGATACTAAAGGAAGGTGCAGAAGCACTAAGTGTGCCACTCTCTATGGTGTATAACAGGTCACTGGAAACAGGAGACTTACCAGAAAGTTGGAAGGCAGCTAACGTGGTCCCAATATACAAAAAGGGTGACAGGCAAGAGGCACTGAATTACAGGCCAGTTTCCTTAACTTGTATACCATGCAAGGTGCTGGAGAAGATCGTGAGGAAAAGGCTCGTAGAGCATCTGGAGGGAAATAACTTTGTAACGCACCACCAACATGGGTTCAGAGATGGTAAATCGTGCCTCACAGGGTTAATAGAATTTTATGACCAGGCAACGAAAATTAGGCAGGAAAGAGAAGGGTGGGCCGACTGCATTTTCCTGGATTGCCAAAAAGCCTTCGACACAGTACCCCATAAAAGGCTGTTAAAAAAGTTGGAGCAACAGGCAGGAGTAAAAGGGAAGGTGCTCCAGTGGATAAGGGAGTACTTAAGCAACAGGAAACAGCGAGTAACGGTGAGGGGGAAGACATCAGAGTGGCGAGATGTCACCAGCGGAGTCCCACAGGGCTCAGTACTTGGACCCATCCTGTTTCTAATATATGTGAACGATCTTCCAGAGGGTATAGACTCATTCCTCTCGATGTTTGCTGATGATGCAAAAATTATGAGAAGAATCAAGACGGATGAAGATAGACAGAGACTACAGGATGACCTGGATAAACTGGAGGAATGGTCTAGAAAATGGCTGCTGAAGTTCAACTCTGGAAAGTGTAAGGTGATGAAATTAGGCGAAGGGAGCAGGAGGCTGAACACAAGGTATCATCTGGGAGGGAAAATCCTGCAAGAATCAAATAGAGAGAAGGATCTGGGGGTTGATATCACACCGAACCTGTCCCCAGAGGCCCACATCAAAAGAATATCATCAGCGGCATATGCTAGACTGGCCAACATAAGAACTGCCTTCAGAAACTTGTGTAAGGAATCTTTCAGAACCCTGTATACCACTTATGTAAGACCAATCCTGGAGTATGCAGCTGCAGCCTGGAGTCCATACCTAGTTAAACACAAGACAAAGTTAGAGAAGATTCAGCGGTATGCCACCAGGCTCGTCCCGGAACTGAGAGGATTGAGCTACGAGGAAAGGCTAAAGGAGCTGAACCTCACATCCCTGGAAAACAGAAGAGTAAGGGGAGACATGATAACCACCTACAAAATTCTCAGGGGAATTGACAGGGTGGACAAAGACAAACTCTTCAGCACGGGTGGGACACGAACAAGGGGACACAGGTGGAAACTTAGTACCCAGATGAGCCACAGAGACGTTAGAAAGAATTTTTTCAGTGTCAGAGTAGTTAATAAATGGAATGCACTAGGAAGTGATGTGGTGGAGGCTGACTCCATACACAGTTTCAAATGTAGGTATGATAGAGCCCAGTAGGCTCAGGAATCTGTACACCAGTTGATTGACAGTTGAGAGGCGGGACCAAAGAGCCAAAGCTCAACCCCCGCAAGCACAATTAGGTGAGTACAATTAGGTGAGTACAGTACCCTTGTAGCGAGTTAATCTTATACTCGCTTCATTATCTTATAGCATAACTAATTAACACTAATTACAGTAGCTACACAGGTGATACTTTGGTGTGAGTTGAGCGCACTGAGCGTCGGTATCGCTACACCCTTGTTCCTTAACAACCCTTTGGACCTTTATTACAGAAAAATAGAATCAATTAATATAATAAAATATAAGTGCTTACTTACGATAATACTATCGGTGGAACACAAAATCTTCTTCTTCTTGATAGTAGGTGCAGTTTTCATGAAGGGTTTGTCCTCGCCATGACTGAACTGACGACAAAATGGCCGCTGTGTTGATATGGCGTCAGATGACGCTGTGACGTCACAGGTGAGGGACGCTTTGCGCATTACTCCCTCGTACTTAAAAAGTACTACAGGTACTTTTTGGTTTTATTTTTTAATATGGCAGAAGTTGGACAGCTTTTCAAATCATTATAAGGGAGTGAGTTCCATAGACTAGGTCCCTTTATTTACATAGAGTGTTTACATAGATTAAGTTTGACTCTGGGGATATCAAAGAGATATTTATGTCTGGTGGGGTGGCCATGTGTTCTATTACATCTGTCCAGGAAGAGTTTCAGAACAGGGTTTGCACTTAGAAAAAGGGCTTTATAAACGTAATTTATACAGGAGAATGTATGGAGTGAATTTGTTTAGCATGTTTAAGGATTTGAACAAGGGAGCTGTGTGTTGTCTGAAGGTAGAGTTAGTTATTGTCCTGATAGCAGATTTTTACTGGATGATGATGGGCTTGAGGTAGTTTGCAGAGGTTGAACCCCAAGCACAAACACCATAAGAATGATAGGGATAGATAAGTGCATAATAGAGTGAGAGGAGAGCAGAGTAGGGTACATAATATCTGATCTTAAACAGTATACCAACTGTTTTAGAAACCTTTTTAGTTATGTGTTGTATATGGGTGCGGAAGTTGAGTCTCTTGTCTAAGTATAGGCTAAGAAACTTTCCATAATTTTTATTGCTAATGTTTACATTATCTATCTGAAGCTGAATTGCATTTGTTGATTTGTTTCCAAATAAGATATAGTAGGTCTTTTCTATGTTTTGTGTGAGGTTTGTTGGTTGACATCCACAAGTAGACTTTTTTTAATTAATTGTTTACAACATTATTTAACAGGAGTGGGTTGGGGTCAGAGTAGATGAGTAGTATCATCAGCCAACAATATAGGTTTAAGTATGTTAGAGACATTAGGGAGATCATTGATGTATATAAGAAACAGGAGGGTCCTAGGATGCTGCTCTGTGGCACCTTTACGGTAATTAAGTGGTAGAGTGGGAGAGGTTATATCATTGATGGCTTCATATTGGTGTCTGTTACTAAGATAGGATCGGATATAGTTTAGGGCAAGGCCACGGATTCCATAATGGTGGAATTTAAGTAAGAGGTAGTTATGGTTAACAGTATCAAAGGCCTTTCTCAGGCCGATGAAGAGTTCAATTGGAAACTCACTTTTGTCAAGGGCTGAGAAGATTAAGTCAAGCAGACTAACAATAGCATCATTGGTACTCTTTTGGGAGCGGAAGCCAAACTGACAGGGACTTAATATATTGAATTTTACAAGATTGGAGTAGAGCTGTTTGTAAAAAAAAAAAAATATTTTTGATAATATAGGTAGATTCGATATGGGTCTGTAATTATTTATGTTTGCCGTGTTACCTCCTTTATGAACTGGCGTTACTCTTGCTTTTTTAAGGATATCAGGGAAGGTATGACACTCTAGGGATTTGTTGAACAGCAGTGCTATGGATGGTGCAAGGGCATGGGAGGCACGCCTGTGTACCATCGATGGTATTTCACTCATGTTCCCAGCTTTGGTTTTTAGCGAGTGAATGATGGACACAACATCTGTAGGGCTGACCGGAGAGAGGAGAAGAGAGTTTGGATAGCTGCGTGAAAGATATGTGGTAACATATGTCTGAGTCTCTGGGATTTTTCGGGCAAGGTGAGCACCAAACGATGAAAAGAAGCTATTAAATTCAGTTGCTGTTTCAAGATCTGTTGCAGGTGTATAACCATCCTTGGAAATTTTTATCTTATTATGTAAATGTTGTTTAGCTCCTAGGATGGTAGAGATGGCTCTCCATGTGCTTTTTATGTTGCCTTTTGCTTCTTTGAATCTATTCTCGTAATAGGAACGCTTTGCTCTTATTATACTGGTAAGCACTGATGAGTACCTCTTAACTACTTCTTTTCCAACTAGGCCAATCCTAAGTTTTTTTTTCATATTCATGTTTCTTGTCGATTGCTTTAAGTATGCCATTAGTGAGCCAGGGATTATTTAACCTTTTTGCCAGTTACTTGCTTGGTGAGGAGAGGACAATAAGTATTGTAAAGGCTTTAAATTTTGGAAAGAGGCTAGTTAACGAATTATTATCCTGTGTATTGATAAATTTAGATTCCCAGTTTACATTGTGGAGGGCATTTGTGAGATTGCCTATTGCCGCTTCACATTGTAACCTAAAGGTAATTTTCTTGTTACCTGGTGGTGTTATGGCCATGTTCGCTACAAGGAAGGTAGGATAGTGGTCAGTTGTTCTGCCAGTGATTATACTTGATGTAAGAGGAGCTGTTATGTTGGTCCATCAGTGATCCAGGGTAGTCGCAGATGTTTGAGTGACTCGGGTGGGCCTGGTGATTGCGGGGATGAGCATACAGGAATTCATGCTGTTGAGAAAATAGTCTACTTGAGGGTTATTTTGTAGCCCTAGGTCAATATTGAAATCACCTCTGAGAACTATGTGATTTTTGTTGAGATTATTGTTTATGATAAGGTTCCTCAAGTTGTTATTGTATTTGTGTCTAGCTTCAGACACAAGCATGTTACAGTTATGTCTTAAAGAGTTGAGAGCAATTAAGGATGATAAAGAGTCACTTACAATTAATGTATCAAGTTTGGATACTTGTACACATTTCAGTGCAAGGAGCAAGGCAAATAGTTCAGTCTGAAGGGTAGAGGCCCAGTTGTTTATACGGACTCCCCACTCAAAATATAAGTCATATCCTATTGCCAGGACAACTGCACTTCCAGCTGCACCCGTTGGGCGCTGTAGGAAACCTTCAGTGTATATGATTTGAGAGAGAGAATGCTCTGTGGACAGAGCATCAATATGGCTTAAGACGTTGAGCTTTGCCTCAAAACAAAGCTGGGACTGATCTCTAATTTGCTCCTTTGATGGAAAGGGAGGGATTAAAATTGAAAAGGGTGTAATTTCCTACAGTGCAGGAAAGTGCTATTGTTGTCTCTCTTGGTACAAATTATAAATCTGATACTTTCTGAGTTCAGTTCCAATTTTATTTATCTATTTGAAACAATGTTTACATTCAATAAAGAAATTCTGGAGGGCTTCTGTGCAACGGTTAGGATGAGCTAGCCTAAGCATTTTTATACCAATTTGACAGTTATTTTCAGTAACACGATAAACAACGCTCGGAATATTAAGTTCCTTTCTCATATTAAGTAACTTTGTGGTACGAAGGCACCCAAGGATTATACTCAAGGCTTCGTTCTGCAATTTTTCAAGCCCTCCAAGCTTTCTTTCAGGATGCCTTAAAGTTAGTTTAGTTCATTTATTATGCACCCCATACCCATCTTGTGGGCGGTAGTGGAAAGGGTTGCAGAGGCACATAATGGGCTCAGGGACTGAACCCCACAATTCATTTAGCTAAGCAAGTTACAATCTTGATGAGCTAGTTACAAAATTCAGTATAAGTCGTCACATCAACAATGGGTTCGAGATCGATCACAAGTACAGTTTCTAAATTAAGCAACTGACATATGTGGAGAGCTAGTGTCACAATTGATATGTTTGTCCTGCACACCGCTCCCCATCCAGTGGGCAGCGGTGGATAGGTTACAATCACTTAGTTACTACTTACAGTTAGCAAACTGGGGATATTTGGCTAAAATTTCTGGTACCAGATCATTTTGAATGAAATATTGACACATCGTTGGTACATTGGTTATAGAATTGTCTCTGAATTCACTATCACATAGTGACGAAGGGGTGTGCAAATAATTTTGTTGACAGTTAACATTTGGTCAGGTCTACATCGGCAGATAATGAGAATTCCCAGAAATACTTGTAACCGAGTCTAAGCCGAGCAGTAGTAACATCTAGAAGTCTGCTGATTTTATTGGATGAACCATAGATGTGTGGCTCCTTTTGCATAATAGTATTGAACGAAAGTTAATCTCCCCAAACACTTTCGCGTTTTGGGCAAGTTACCCCTCCACTCTCTCCATTTTTTTTTTGGACATTCCCTGGTAGTGCGCGGAAATACTGAAAAGTGTATACTCTTTTCAACTTTGTCACCTTAATTCTCGTCCTATGTCTTTCATTTTGGTATCAATGCGTTCGCAATAGAATTCCCAACAGAACTATGTGCATATAATGTCAAAGACAGCAGCGCGCTCCACCCGCCGACAAGATGAATGTAGGCCAAGGGTACCAGAAAAAGAAAGCTGAGCCACCCTCAGGCAACTCTCATTACATTAGAGAGCGTGATAATACTGAAAAGTGTATACCCTTTTCAACTTTGTTACCTCAATTCTCATCCTAGTTTTTTCAATTTGGCATCAATGTGTTCGCAATAGAATTCTCTACAGGACTAAAGGCATATAAACTCCAAAAGCCCGGCTTACCATCCGCAACAAACAGAGTAAGCGAGAGTGTGTTACCAGGGAGCGCACAAGAGCGATAAAATGTATACACTCTTTTCATTTTGGTCACCCCAATTGTCATCCTAGGTCTTTCATTTTGGTATCAATGTGTTAGCAATAGAATTATCTACAGGTTTAAATGCATATAAACTCCAAAAGCAAGGTGTACCATCTGCACAAAACAGAGAAAGTGAGAGAAAGTAACCCGGGAGCACTCTAGTGCAATGTAATGTGAACACTCTTTTCACTTTGGTTACCTCAATTCTCGTCATATGTCTTTCATTTTGGTATCAATGTGTTCGCAATTGTATCTGCTGGCATTTTACCCTTTGCTTGGATCTGAAGGGTTTTAGGCTCACCACGATGCAATCTGATAGTACCACACGTGTATATACCTATCTTCAAGCAGCAATTCACTCATTCAAACCGACTTATAATAGTTATCCATATATAAATGGTAATCTTTGTTCTACCTGTTAACCTGTTATATGAAGAAAGATTGTCAAAGCTTATATTACATTCTCTAGAAAAGCAAAGAATTAGGAGTGACATATGGTAGAGGTGCACAATGGGATGAATGGACATAACAAAGGGGACATTAATGGGGTATTAAAAGTAGCAACACAAGACAGAACTCGAAACAAAGTGTAAAAATTGGAAAAATTTAGATTTAGGAAAGAACTGCATGAGTAAATACACTGGGTTTGTACCTTAAGGTTCATGTATGCAATATTACAGAGTTCCAGTTAACTCCCATGCATGCAATTAATTTATGTTATGTTTATGTTTTTTATGTTAAAATGTTTTTGTTGATTTGTTTGTATATTTTCATAAGTAAAGCATGCTTACCGTCTTATTCCAAGTTTTATGATAACTTTACAAGGTTTAAAACATAAAGTTCAATATATATTCGGGTTTTCATACAGGAATTATACGTTAATATAACATCATAATAACGTAATGATGTCGTGTAAATAACGTTATACTGACGTCATATAAATGTTATATTTATGTTATAAGAACGTAAATTGGATAGCTTTACAGAAAGTAAACTAAAAAAACTAAATGTTGACTGAAAATTATTTATTCTTAAATATAAAGCATGAAAACATTATAATACCATAGCATTCACTATTATTTTTAAATTTTTACATAAATCTTAAAAAACTGTGTCTCAAGAATATATGTTTTTAGTTATATCTAGTGGTTTTAAGAATGTCAGATATACGTATTTATGTCAAAAGTTACAGTATTACCTTTGTGGCACCATTTAAAAACGTCCACAAACGTTCTGTGTTTGCTGGGATAGCACCCCAGAAGCTTCACTTGAGAAGGAATGTCCGCCCGCAGCCTCATTCCTAGGGTGCGAATATATGACTGCACACCCTTTAGCGGACCTGAGGAGAGCAGGTGGAACTGCACACTGACGACCGCATCAAACTGGCCGAAATAACGCCTCAGCAGCCCCTCTGGAAATTCCAAGGGCGCCCCATGCACGCTTACATAGGTGACGGCACCACTACGATCGGAGACAGTCACAGTGCCTGCACCATCGGGCAGGGGCAAGGTCCGCCCCTCGTAGCGACGTACAAATACCCTATACACCTCCTCCGTCGTTAGATTAACAATCACCTTACGGGCAGTCACCAGCTCAACGCCATAAATATCCCCCACAGGGACCCGAAGCATGTCACACGGCACCCACCCCACCTCAGGATATCCCGCTCGAGCAAAAAACTTGAGGCCTATAGACTGGGCATGCACAAAGGGGGAAGGGGGGCCCCCATGGAGCCGACACGCCAAACTGCACCTGCCCCCCTCGCAACTGCAGGCAGCAACTGGTAGATCAGGCAAGCACCAATAGTGCAAATTAGTAAAGATCAGTGGTACGACATCAGTGCCAGGACAGACACGTTGCCTTCACGATAGGTCAGAGTGTACATAACTAGATGTGATAGTGAAGATCAAAGCAAATAGTGAATAGAATAGTGAAGAAATGAGTTTAAACATGTAGCATTAGAGCTATACCAGTGCTAAGGGGAGCAAGAAGCTGATTATTGGTGATATATAGCGAGAAGTTGAAGTGACCTACGCCTGGCAGCGGCGTGGACACCAGCATTCCTACGCGGAGTAAACAAGACATCAACAGTACTTCTAACACCTATTTGTGCTGTGGGATGTTTGCATTGGTGGTAAGGCTTCTCAATAAGTCAGTCAATCATACAGTGTACAGTGTTATTGCAATATACTAGTTAGTCTTGGATATAAGTTAACAAACGGAAACGAACCTCAAGACACAGTATACGGCTCATGTGGGAACTAGTTTCATGGCACCTAAGTGTGAAAAACAATACACTCTACGCCAGATAACCCACCACCTTCTCTCATCCTCCCTTGCCATAGCACCTCCAACAGTACACACACACACAGCCAACCGTCCATTGGGCCCACACACCCCCCACTCTGAACCGCCCCACACACCCTTCCCATCCCCCTCACTAGAACAGCACCCTCTCTCCCTCCTCCCATCCTCACATCCTCTACTCTCTCACTCGCTCTCATTTCACTCTCCCTCTCCCTCCATCCATCCACCCCCTATTTAACCATACATCTCTCCCCTATCTCTCCAACGCTCTCCCTCTCTCCACCACTCCCTCACTCCCTCCCTCTCTCCCACGCCATCCCTCCACCGATTACCCGCCCCTCCATAACACCCCAATCACAATGAACACACACAACCACAAACACACCTAAAACACCGCCCTCGCCCACCCAGTACACACACACACAAGCACACACACACAAACAAGCACGCACACACAAGCACATGCACACGCAAACGCATGGACACGCACACACACACGCACATGCTCACACACCCTATCTTCCTTTCCTCTCTCTCTTTTCCTTCTCTCTCTCTCTCTCTCTCTCTCTCTCTCTCTCTCTCTCTCTCTCTCTCTCTCTCTCTCTCTCTCTCTCTCTCTCTCTCTCTCCCTCTCCCCTTCTTCCTCTCTCTCTCTCTCTTCTCTCTTTCTCCTCTGTCCATTCTCTCTTTCTCTCTCTTCCTCCCTCTCTCTCTCCCTCTCTCTCTCTCTCTCTCTCTCTCTCTCTCTCTCTCTCTCTCTCTCTCTCTCTCTCTCTCTCTCTCTCTCTCTCTCCCTCTCTCTCTCTCTCTCTCTCTCTCTCTCTCTCTCTCTCTTTCACCTCCCTCTCATCTCTCTCTCTCTCTCTCTCTCTCTCTCTCTCTCTCTCTCTCTCTCTCTCTCTCTCTCTCTCTCTCTCTTTTTCACCTCCCTCTCATCTCTCTCTCCCCCTTCTCTCTCATCTATCTCTCTCTCCCCCTCTATCTTTCTCATAGGGAAAAAACATGACAGGGAGACAAACTCGGGGAAACAACCGCAGGGAGACAAACATGACAGGAAAAACTCAGAGGAAGGGGGGAGGAACAGGAAGCCTGGATTAAGGTAGCATTCTAACAAATGTGTAATGAATTACAAAAATATACAAATACAAATACAAATATTTATTCAGGTAAAGTACATACATACAAGGTGAGATACAAAACGTTGATGGATTTATAGATAGAGCTAGTACATACAATGCCTAAAGCCACTATTATGCAAAGCTTTTCGGGCAGGAAAAACAGTAAGACTAAAACTTAATACTAATTGAGATTAAAGTATAAATTGTATTGAGAAAATAAAATAATAAAAAAAAAGGGAATGGACATGGCAGAAAAATAGCAAAAATACAATTTGGTCAACAAACAGCATTGTTTAAAATAGTAGATATGAGTTGACATTTTGGGGGTGAGGTAGGTTACATGGAGTTAATTAGGTAGTACTTAGTTTTTATCTAAATATAATCACTATCGCTCTCTCGGTAAACAAAAAAAAACTTGCCCCAGGTGGGCTTGGCAGTTTAGGGTGATCGAGCGGCAACACTGAAAAGTGTATACTCTTTTCAGTATCCTGACCTTAATTTTCGATGTACGTATTTCATTTTTGTACCAATGTGTTCGCAATAGAATGTTCTAGAAGAACACAAGTATAAAATGTCACCAAAGCATAAGTTAGACCACCACCTAATAAAGAACTGCGTCGATCACTAGCCTTGAGCGCAAAAACAGCGACCAAATGTTTCTATTCCTTTCAGGGTTGTCAACTCCACACTTGTCCTACAGCGTTAAATTTGGTATCACGGAGATCGCAATAAGATTCCTTACACGGACATATGTATATAAATGTAGACTCATGATCGCGGCCAACTCGCAAGAGTGTGGGAAGTGGCCGAAGTGTTACCCGTTACCGCACACCCCTTGAAACCCTTATTGAAAAGTGTATATTCTTTTCACTGTCCTGACCTTAATTTTCGATGTACGTATTTCATTTTTGTACCAATGTGTTCGCAATAGAATGTTCTAGAAGAACATATGCATAAAATGTCACACAAGGATGCGTTAGACCGGCACCAAATAAAAAACTACGTGGATTACACTCGTCGTGGCAACAATACAATGGTCTTACTGTGAAGATACAATACAATGCCGTTCACCCAAATAGGCTATGAGACTATTAGAGAAAACGGAAATTTCATGGCAAACATGTTTATACAATCCTCAAGTCGATCGGATATGAATGGAATTTTATAGAAATATTTGTTCAAATGACGCTTGAGCACTGCATTTGGATGCATTCAAGAGAAAAAAATATGCCGCGCTCAAGCGACATATACCTGCGTAAGTGGTATTGGTTGGGTGAGGTACAGTATTTAACATGTCTCCATGTCTACCAGTCTCCGTGGTGTAGTGGTTAAACACTCGCCTGCCGTTCCGCGAGCGCTTTGTCATGGGTTCGTATCCTGGCCGGGGAGGATTTACTGGGCGCAAATCCTTAACTGTAGCCTCTGTTTAACTCAACAGTAAAATAGGTACCTGTTTGAAACAACGATTCTTCGCGGTGTGGATCATATTCCAGGGACTTGCCCGAAACGCTACGCGTAATAGTGGCTCTAAAAGAATGTAACAACACTTGTATATATTTAAAAAAAAAAAAAAAAAAACATTATTAGGAAAGTCATTCCACATTCTGGGTCCCTTGATTTGTAAAGCATTTTTAGTTTGATTAAGTCGTACTCTTGGAATATCAAATAGGTATTTGTTTCTGGTGTGGTGCTCATGAGATCTGTTACAACCTTCTAGGAAGCTTTTAAGGTCACGATTGACATTACAGTTCAGCATTTTATATATATATAAAATACACATGAGAGGATGTGCAGTGACTTAAATTAATATCTAACATATTCAGATTTGATTAAGGGGGAGGAGGGAGCCGAGCGGACAGCACACTGGACTAATGATACTGTGGTCCCGGGTTCGATCCCGGGCGCCGGCGAGAAACAATGGGCAGAGTTTCTTTCACCCTATGCCCCTGTTACCTAGCAGTAAAATAGGTACCTGGGTGTTAGTCAGCTGTCACGGGCTGCTTCCTGGGGGTGGAGGCCTGGTCAAGGACCGGGCCGCAGGGACACTAAAGCCCCGAAATCATCTCAAGATAACCTCAAGAAGGAAAGGTACCGAGTGATGTCTGGGGCCAGAGTGAGATATTGTCCTAATAGCAGCTTTGTGTTGAGTAATTAGAGGACGTAAATGTTTTTGGGTAGTAGAACCCCAAGCACAAATATCATAGTTGAGATAAGGATAGATGAGAGAATAATAGTGTCACCAGGGCAGGGCGAGGTACATAATACCTGATCTTAGAAAGAAAGCCAACAGTTTTTGAAACTTTTTTTTTATATATATTTAGAATGTGTCCCTGGAAATTCAGCTTTTAGTCAATGAGAACGCCAAGGAATTTGCCATCTACTTTGTTACAAATTTGGGTACTGTTTATCCTGAGATTTATTTGATTTGAAGATTTATTGCCAAACAAAATATAGAAAGTTTTGTCAATATTGAGGTCGAGTTTGTTGGCAGTTAGCCAGTGATGGACTTTATTTAGTTCAGTATTCACTGTGACATTTAGAGCTAGGGGGTCAGGACTGGAGTAAATGAAGGTTGTGTCGTCAGCAAATAGAATTGGTTTGAGGTGTTGGGAGGAATTTGGAAGGTCATTAATGTAGATGAGAAAGAGGAGAGGGGCAAGTATGCTGCCCTGGGGAACACCAATGTTGATGGGTAGGGTGGGAGAAAATTAATTATTCACAGAAACATACTGGAGCCTGTCAGTAAGGTAAGACTTAAGGTATTGCAGGGAGTAACCTCTGACTTCATAAGGATGTATTTTATGAAGAGGCTTTTGGTTGTTGACAGTGTCAAAAGCCATACACAGGTCCACAAATAACGCAACAGGGAACTCATTTTTATCAAGAGCTGCATGTATCAAGTTAATCATACTAATAAGTGCATCGTTAGTGCTTTTTTGGGTCTGAAGCCATATTGACAAGAGCTAAGTATATTGAGTTTGGGTAGATAGGAGTAAAGCTGCTTGTAGATTATTTTTTCAAATATTTTTGACAAGTTTGGCAGAATTGATATAGGTCTGAAGTTGTTGACATTATTGGAATTACCACATTTGTGGACATGAGTTACTCTCGCTTTTAATATTATAAATACACTATAGTTGAATACTAAAGTTACACTAAAACAAAATGAGGTAGATTAAATAGAGATACAGTCAGGTACACTGGATGATAAAGTTTGTACTAGAGGACACAGGCAAAGCCAGTGTACTATGAAACATGGGAGTAAAAAGAAAAAAAAGAGACAATAATAATGATGACAATTTTTTTTTTAAATATAGTTAAAACCTTTTGAAAGGAAAGGCAGAGCTAAAGTACACATTGGTAGTTAAATGAGACTATAATTTGAATTCTGGTTATACAGTAGCTATCCCACATTCATTCAGGAAAGATTTGAGGTGAGCTCAAAATAGAGATTCGAAATGTAGTTATTGTCCTTGTATATAAGTCACCGGAGGCAAACCCTCAGCAGTTTAAAGACCAACTAATGAAAATAGAACACTGCTTGGAAAACCTCACAAATCCAGCTCCGAACATCATCCTGCTTGGGGACTTCAACCTACGGCACCTGAAATGGAAGCACCTGGCTAATACAGTAATATCAGAAAGAATACCAGGAAGTAGCCTAAATGAACAGGCACATGCAAATGACCTGCTACGGATGTGCGATAGGTTTGCCTTAAACCAGCAAATAGTAGAACCAACTAGGAAGGAGAACACGCTGGACCTCATTTTCACTAATAATGATGAATTGATTAGGAACATAATTATTACAAATACCTGTTACTCAGATCACAACTTAATTGAAGTTATGACAGCCATGGGGAGTAGACCTTCAAAACCAGTCCAGATTCCCGGTGGAGGAGATTTCCGCAAATTCAACTTCAATAATAAACAGATAAACTGGGAGCAAATAAACCAGGGCTTCACAGAAATAAACTCGGAAGAACAGCTAGAAAATGCAAACCTGAATCAGTGTCTGGAAAAAATAAGCTCAGTAGCACTAGAAATATGTTCAAACCGCATACCCCTAAGAAAAAAGAGGAAGAGATGCAGATTGGAACTGGAACGTCGTTCCCTATATAGGCGAAGAAAACGAATCGCGGAACCACTTGAGAGTCGCACCCAATCTCAAGAACGGCGAAGAAGGTTAGGTAGAGAAATAGAAACAATTGAACGCAAGCTACAAGAATTATACAAAACCCAGGAGAGGCAAAGAGAGCAAAAGGACATCAGTGAAATAGAGAGAAATGCGAAATATTTTTTCTCCTATACAAAATCAAGATCAAAAACCACTTCTAGTATCGGGCCCCTGCGAAAGGGAGATGGAACTTTCACCGATGACAACAAAGAAATGAGCGAGCTACTGAGGAAGCAGTACGACTCTGTTTTCAGCGAGCCATTAAACGCACTAAAGATTGATAACCCAAATGAATTTTTCATGGATATGATACCAACATCAAATCATATATCAGACGCCACCCTATCCCCACTGGATTTTGAAGAAGCCATAAACAGTATGCCTATGCACTCGGCACCAGGCCCGGATTCTTGGAACTCCATATTCATCAAGAACTGTAAAAAGCCACTATCTCAGGCCCTCCACATTCTGTGGAGACAAGGCCTAGATATTGGCGTTATTCCTGATATACTAAAAACAGCAGAGATAGCACCACTTAATAAAGGAGGAAATAAGGCAGAGGCAAAAAATAACAGACCGATAGCACTAACATCGCACATCATAAAAAATTTTGAGAGACTGCTAAGAAGTAAGATCACAAAATACATGGAATCACAGCATCTCCATAACCCCGGACAACATGGTTTCAGAAAAGGGCGCTCTTGCCTGTCGCAGTTGCTGGACCACTATGATATGGCATTAGATGCTACGGAAGACAAAGAAAACGCTGATGTAATTTACACAGATTTCGCAAAAGTTTTTGATAAATGTGACAATTTGATAAATGATAAATTTTATTGCAAATAAAATGCGTTCAAAAGGAATTACCGGAAAAATAGGCAGATGGATCTACAATTTCCTGACCAACAGAACCCAATGTGTAATAGTCAACAAAATAAAATCCAGCCCATCAACCGTGAAGAGCTCAGTCCCCCAGGGTACTGTGCTTGCTCCAGTACTTTTTCTCATCCTCATATCGGACATAGACAAGAACACAACCTATAGCACTGTATCATCCTTTGCAGATGACACTAGGATCTTCATGAGAGTAGGGGACACGGCTAGAGGACAAACATAGAGGACACGGCAAACCTCCAGTCAAATGTAGATCAGGTCATTCTATGGGCTACAGAAAATAATGTGGTGTTTAACGAAGATAAGTTCCAGCTCATGCACTGTGGAAAAAATGAAGATATAAAAACGGAAACCACGTACAAAACTCAGGCAAATCATAACATAGAACGAAAAGGCAATGTAAAGGATCTGGGTGTAATCCTGTCGGAAGACCTTACCTTTAAAGAACACAATAAAGTAGCCGTCACAACTGCAAGAAAAATGACAGGTTGGATAACAAGAACTTTTCACACTAGAGATGCTATACCGATGATGATACTTTTTAAAACGCTTGTGCTCTCTAGAGTGCAGTACTGCTGCACAATGACAGCCCCTTTCAAAGTTGGAGAAATTGCTGACCTGGAGAGCGTGCAGAGATCCTTTACTGCTAGAATCCACTCAGTAAAACATCTAAACTATTGGGACCGACTAAAGAGCCGAAATCTGTACTCCCTTGATCGCAGGCGGGAGAGATACATAATAATTTACAGGTGGAAAATATTAGAGGGGCTGGTCCTAAACCTGCACACAGAAATAACATCACATGAGACCAGAAGACATGTGCAGAATACCCCTGTTGAAAAGCAGAGGTGCAACAGGTACTCTGAGAGAGAACTCTATCAACATCAGAAGCCCGAGACTGTTCAACACGCTTCCGCTACACATAAGGGACATAACTGGCCGACCCCTCACAGTGTTGAAGAGAGAACTAGATAAGCACCTCCAAAGGATACCTGATCAACCAGGCCGTGACTCATACGTCAGGCTGCGAGCAGCCGCGTCCAACAGCCTGGTTGATCAGTCCGGCAACCAGGAGGCCTGGTCGACGACCAGGCCGCGGGGACGCTAAGCCCCGGAAGCACCTCAAGGTAACCTCAAGGTAAGGAGCTACAGTGGTTATTAAATAGGTTTTTCCAGTGTCAGTCCTCATAGCTATAATTTTACCATCTCGCACAAAACAATGTTTAATTACAGGGTAATTTTTGCAGAAACCACGCAGTTGAAAAAGAGATTTTGTCTGAACCTGGTCAGACATTCATTCACATAAACAATGGATTTACTAGAGACTGCAGATTTGATAAGGTCTGACTTGCGGGAGCAACTATCTAGTTTAACTCGAATTCTCCTGTTATTTATACCAGTTGATTTGATACCCACTCTATAAGCTGATTTGGTGTCACTAGTTTTGATTGAATATCTAATCTTATTCTGCAATTCATGGATCACGATGGCAGCACAGTCTTCTCCTTCAGATTCTTGGGGATAATCACGTGAACAGGTAACGACAGAATCAAGGAGTTTACGTTGGTCTGATTCGTCTTGGGTAATAGTGTGTTGCTGTTGAAAGGAGTTAAGATGGTTTTCAAGCTGTTGTAGCATGGCTTCCTGTTTTCTAGTGGTTTCTGCTGGTTTAAAGTCAGTAACTATGATCTTGAGAGAGTTTAATTCATGTTGGAGGAGGTCGACTCTGGCAGACAGATCTTGATTAATCTTGAGCATTGCTGAAGCTTCACTTCGCATGTTAATTATTAAGTCCGATTGCTCTTGGTGACAGTTGGTCTTCATGTATTTGGGTTAATAACTTGGGCCATGGGTTATCAGCAATGTGCTTGAAATCAAAGCAAGGGGCAGCAGCTCGTTTAAGTTTTTTTTTTTTTTTTTTTTTTTACATGCAAAGCATGCAATTTAAATACAATAAAAACAATACAGAATACAGAACAGAACAAAATAAAACAATAGACCACCGGCCAGAAGGGCCGACAGCATAGCACAACAAAACACAAACACGATAAATGCATAGAAAAATACAGCATACAACAAGGCACAAAACATAATACAATGGCAAACTAGCAATCACAGTAACATCACAAAACAAAACCTTCATAAAACAAAACATACATCAAGAGGCATAACAGGAAACATAACAAGACAAACACAATACATTCCAAACAAAACATAAAAAACAAACACGTACAACAGGTAAAGCATTATGAAAACACCAGG
Organism: Procambarus clarkii; assembly: GCF_040958095.1. Lineage (NCBI taxonomy): Eukaryota > Metazoa > Arthropoda > Malacostraca > Decapoda > Cambaridae > Procambarus > Procambarus clarkii. The sequence continues at coordinate 37,324,457 of NC_091190.1, forward strand.
TCTAACGTACAGCACAGAAACAATACAGGAATAAAAACACACACACCAAGCCATCCGCTCCGTAACAAACAAAGGGCGAGGCCAAAATAAACAATAAAAATAAACAAGCAAAACACGCACACCTGAAAACAAAACAGGTACAAACACAACAACATACATGCACTGGCCTGAAGGACCAAGAATAAAACACAACAGAAAGTACATCAAGAAACATAACAAGACACTTCAGCACAAAACAAATCAATACAAATTTATACGAAGACACCAAATACCGGCCAGAAGGGCCGACAACAAAAACACAACAATGAAGAGAAACATAATGAAACACAGGAAAAAGAAACAACAATACCGAAAATACAAGAAATACAACAAAACAACGGTCATGAGAACAAACATAACACCGGCCTGAAGGGCGCACAATAGGTACAACAACCACAGGTCCAAGCACACACCAAACACACAGCAAGCACACAGACTACTCAAATTTCTCATACTTATCCGGCCACTCCGCCGCCGGGAATCGAACACAATATGCCTCCCAAAGTAACATGACGTCCTCCGGAACAGGTTCATTATGAACCGTACGAGGATCAGGCATCAACTCCGGCACACACACAATAAAACACCGAGCCCGCTGAACCCAGATGGAAAAAGGGCACCACGAAACAGGACGCACGCGGTCAACAATTTCAAACCGCAAAGGAGTCTTGTCATCATACGCCACGCCGGAGGCCAAGACGAGAGGGAGAGGCTCCTTCCCACGAGGCCGGGCAATGGACAGCGCACTTTGAGCCTCCTCGGCTACCTCACAGGGCCCCGCGTCAACCACCGGACGTTATACCTGCAGGGACCCCCCATGCTTGACATCCTTCTTCAGCACCAGTTTGAGGCCTCAGCTCGCACCAGAACCCTCACCACCCACGTCTGTAGGAGCAACCACCCCCCACTGTGGAGAACCTTCTGCAGGAGAAAGAACAGGAGGTAAATCATACGCACAACCATTGTCAACAGCAGACACATGAACGTCAACAACCACCAGCGACGTAGAGTGCGAAGCATCCGGAACCGCCACATCATCGCCCGAAGCTTCACCCGCGTCAAAGTCCTCCACATCAGCCCAAGCAGTAGAAGAACGCCTGGAACGTTTGGGCACTGGCCGCACATCCTCACAGCCGGAGGCAGACCCAGAACCACGGGCCTCACAAATCGGGCGAACAGACGCCCGTCGCAGAACGGCAGCAGCCTCAACCATAGGGGGAACCGGGCCGCACACAACAGGACGCTCCGCAGCCCCCCCCCCCCCCCAACACCCAGCACAGCCGTAACACCTGGCGAGGGTGCAGGACCAGGCGCAGCAGTAGAAGACGAGGAAGATGAAGACGACTCGCAGAGACCATCCGGAAGACCCTCGGGAGCAACTGGCTGTGAGATTTTTTTTCTTTGACAATTATCAAAAGAATTAAGTCCTATTAATGTTACGTTAATCGTAACTACCTCGCAAGAGAGGCAGACCTAAAACAGCAAGAGCTGCCAGTGGCAGATTTTTAATCTTAAATATCATAGGACCGCGGGAGCAAACCGCCAGGCGAAACCACATGGGTAACACCTGTCACTTAGGTCGCTGGCTCCTCCTAGTTGACAAACTAATAAAGGGTAACCAACGGATTCTCACTTCTTATTTAATGAAGTGTGGTGCTGTGCAATGGACTCGAGCTTTAGATACAGACTTGTTATGAACATAAGCAGGCAAAGCGTTGCAGAACATGAAATGTGGGGCAGTAATATTGGAAGGTTTGACGTAAACGACCGTTTTCTATAACAAACAATTTATTTACAAAAAAAATAACAAACTACTACACAGTGAATTTACGTTACTTTACTGTCACTCCAGTGGCACATTAAAGAACAGCTAATCAACAGCCTGATGGACCCACGGTCTCCTTATCCCGTCGTCGCTGACTGAACAATGACACTAACTGAACAAAGTGGTGCCCACTGGTGGCGCAAGCTTGCAATCAATATTGTCACGGCTTCACGGTGATCAATACTATAATCACAAAAACTTGACTGGCGCTCGCTGCCTTCAACGAGGTACCAAGTAACAAGGCAGTTAATCCAAGAATGATAACCCCTTATAAAAATCTTACGTTAACACTTGTCTCTCAGGACAATCAACAACAAAAGTTACTCTAATTGAATTTAAACAATTACGTTAACACACCTGTGTCTCAACGACAGTTAAATGGCAGCAATAACTCGTAAATCAATTAATTACATCAACTTGAAAGTCAAGCATTCGGTGAGTAATTCCCAATTAATTACTGAATACAACAGCCTATTAATTCAGACGAGTATTGACAAAGCCTACTGTCTCCCAACTGACAGTTCACTTCCGGTTATACGACAAGATTACCTTAATGAGGGTACACTACTGTACCACACACAAGGTTACAAGACTCCGTGTAAACAACAACTTCAACACCTGGTGAATTCACTAAGTGGCGGTTACTAATTCTCTCTAATTAGCTACGAGTGCTCAATCACTCTGTCCGCAGACAGATCTGATCAGTCCAACAAATTACAGCAGCTTAATTACAGCACAATTGACTCCGATCATAACAGACCGTGAACCCCTTACGTTAATCACTCAATTAACGACAGCTCGTTAAATCGTTAACACTACGTTAGTCTTCACTTGACAATTCCTCCACTGCGTGAACTTCACTGTGACTGTTGCCTTTACACGTCCCTACGTTAATCACAACAATGTTCAACGAACAAGTGACCTCGTTAAGTAAATCGTGACCCCTAGTGACGTTAACTGACTTTAATTCTCACGGAATCCTTCACAATACACAATACCTTCCACCAAGGTCAAACTTGTCTACGGTTTACACACAGTACAACACAGTACATCACAGTACATCCTTGCCAATCACGGCAAAACTTGTAAATGACTTCTCCCAGTAAATTATCTACCAATAATTCACACTTTACCACAACACAACAGTAAAATTTATAACCAAAGGAAACCTCCCTGTTACCACTTTTCACTGCTGAAAAAAGGGAATCAAATTACAGCGATATACATATGCGGCACATAGAGAAAAATAGAAGCAAATAACTCACTTTACTCTGCCGTGTCTCTAGGTGTCCTCACACACGTCAAAATCACAGTTGGGCCCAACCTCAACTTGATGACTGCAAACAGGGTAGACTCACATGTCTCCAATTCCCATTCACCTCACCAGGTGGTCACAGGGACAGAGGACAGACGGAACACTGGGGGCGAACCCAGCTTCAGAGTTTTATTACCCAAAACGGAAACAGTGTACTTACATCAATCTCGTGGGCACGCCATACCCCTACTCACTCACATACACATCAACCTCACACTCCCACTGCTGCTGCTGGATGATGACGTAGGCGTCCTCACTTCCTACATGTGGTCAGGTGGAGCACAGGGTCCTAGACCACAGGGTTAGCTCCACACACAGAGACCAGGTGGCGCGAACACGCCGGCTTAGGCAGACCAGGGTGCGCGCACAACAGCAGGGATGCAGTACCACACCCTTCCACTTGACACGGTACCCCAGGATACGACGGTACACGGTGTTACACAGTACACGAGACCCGAGACTGAGTTCTTTACTGTTCCTCAGAATTAGAACTTTTAAGGTTTCTCTCATAACACTGAAACCTTCTCTAGCACGTCTCACTGCAGTACCTTCAAGCACAGAAACGATTGACGGCGGATGTCACTTTCATTGCCCGATAATTAATGCCTCACTCAGTCCAGTTGCTCTAAGATGGCGTCCCACAATTTCGCGGCTAGATGTCTCACTTCACACTGTTCTGTACAAGCAACTTTCCGGACTACCGGATTCTTACGGACGGCACACGGAAAGATAGCAAGATGATAGGCGTGACTTTAGTAAGGTTGCAGGCGGTATTTCCCGATGCTTGGCCTAGCACGGAAAATTACGTCCTCTCATAGCAACGTTGTAGGTAAGAATATTTTTTCCCGCCAAGGCTACCCCTCAGCATCTTGGCCAATCACGGTTCAGCATTCCTGAGGCCCAGGAGCCCTGGCCAATGGAACACCTGCCTCATGACGCCAGCCCCCTCTCTCACGAGGTGGACACATGATAGGGGAGGTGGTCTACAGCCGTTAACCCCCCATATCTCCCTCTCTACACTTGACTTGTACAAAAGTTTCCCTAAACCTAAAATCAACTCCCTTCTGTAATTTCCTTCACAGACCTGATACAGCGATCAGAATGACATCAATGGCAAGCAAATGTCATGGGCTGTCCAACGACACCCAACACGACTGTGCAAAAGTTATATTCAGAAAGTTGAATCACGGTGCACATCACTGGTGCACCATGCAATTTCGTACTTAATTCAGTGCACGAGAGAGCAGGAAAAATATGTCTCCTGACACTGGCACAGCGAATTGATCAGCGACAGGAGCCACCGGAACACCCGGAGGAGGGACAGCAACCACCGGGAGCATGTCGGGTGACGCAGGGGGGGGGGGGCCGCATCAGCAGTGAACGGGACCTGCCCCTCTTCATCTCCGGAATCCACGCCCTGAGGGAGCGGCGGGAAATCCTCTTCCGAAAACAAGTTAGCAGATGCAGCAGGGGCCTCAGAGCACCCGGCAGCCTGATGCCCTAACTGGCCACATTGGAAACAGGTACGGGGCTGCGGGGCATAATACACCCGAACGTAGTAACCCAGCAGCCGGACAGAAGAAGGGATATCCGACCGCAGGCGCATACCTAAGGTATGGATGTTCGTCTGCTTCCCAGCATACTTCCCCGAGGAAAGCGTGTTCACCCGCACACTGATGACTGCACCATACCTCCCGAAGAAGCGCCGGAGAAGGTCTTCAGGGAACTCCAGGGGCACACCGTGTACACTGACATAAGTCAGGGCACCACTTCGGTCTGAGACCACAACAGAGCCGGCGCCATCCGGCAACTGCAACGAACGCCCTTCGTACCGACGGAGGAAGTCCCGATACTCGTCCTCCCGCACGAACTTGATAATCACCCGGTGGGCCATAACAAGCTCAACTCCGTAGACAGCCTCCACCGGGACACGAAGCATGTCGCACATCACCAACTCAATGGCTGGATAACCAGCCTTACACGAGAACTCCAGTCCCACGGAATTCACCCGCAGAACAGGAGGAATTGCAAGGCCCTTCATGTCAAAACTGCCACGTCAGCACGCAGCCAGGCAGGCAACAACCCTCATTCTGGTTTAAAGTCAGTAACTGTGGTCTTGAGAGAGTTATATTCATGTTGGAGAAGGTCGACTCTGGCAGACAGATCTTGATTAATCTTGAGCATTGCTGAAGCTTCACTTCGCATGTTAATTATTAAGTCTGATTGCTCTTGGATTACTGACAGTTGGTCTTCATGTATTTGGGTTAATAACTTGGGCAATGGGTTATCAGCAATGTGCTTGAAATCGGAGCAAGGGGCAGCAGCTCGTTTAAGTTGATCCATACGGCTGCATAATTGTTGCATGATCCGTGACGATTTCGAAGCACCACTCAGCTGGGATGGTTTGTTATTGTTGACAAGGGGAGAGTCGGTACCCCCCCCCACCCCCCTAGCGGCCCCCGTGGGAGGGACAGCTTGACTAACCTTGTTGCTAGCTTGGCTAGTTGATTATTCCTGATCGGCGTGCTATCTGCCTTAGTGGCCCTACCGGATTTGGATCTGTTATTCATTATAGCAGGATAAATGTAGGCAGGCACAGTAGTAAAGACTCGTTGATGTGGCAGCAGAGAACGTCGGGTGCAGCTTCCACCAGGGAACAACACTAGTGAGGTCGAAATGAGATTTTGAGGATTGATATTGAAAATTGTTTCAATCACATTTGGGTCACAGAGTACATAGCTGCCTTCTGGGAAAACTACATCATTTGAGGGATGCAGCGAGATCATTTACACCAGATAAAAGTGGAGGGACGGCGGAGCCGACAGGTGCAGTCGAGCGTTCGAGTTAGCTATTAGTTTGTTCGAGTTAGTTATTCAAGTAACTTTCCAACAATAGACTGTAACGTACGATTATGTTACGTTGTTGAGTAGATTAGATACACAGTGTTTAGTGGGTTTTCATATTTATTTAGTAATCTTGGATACAATTCATACTTGGATACAATTCAGTGAAGGACTGATGGTAATGAGGGAGACAGTAACCAACCTGCAGGATGAACTAAGGGCAGCAAAGGAGGAAATAAGAAGCCTGAAGGAGACTCCTCCCCAATACCAGACACAGACCATCCCTCAGGGAGTTGGTGATGTTCCGGTTGAGGGGACTCCTTCAAAACAACCGTCATATGAAGAATTGTTTAAAAAGAGCCCTGAAGCTAGTTCTGCAATTAGGAAAGTTGCCATGGAAGTGGCTTCTTCTCAGGAAGCAGCTAGATGTACTGGCCAGCTGATAGAGCGAAAGAGAGCAGTAGTAATAGTAGGCATTAAGGAACAATCAGGGACCAGTCCAGTGGAGAGGAGACACAAGGACAAAAATGAAGTTAATGAAATCCTTAAAGGGGTAAAGATGGAGAGGGCTGACCAACATATTGAAAAGGTTTTCAGGATCGGACAGTACAACAAGGACAAAGACTGACTGATAAAGGTGGCATTCACAAGTGAGAGAACAAAAGAGGATTTGTTAGAAAGCAAGAGCAGACTAGCATATGCACAGAAGTTCAAAAAAATATTCCTGCAGAGGGATAGGACAAGGTACGAGCGAATGAGGGCAGCAGCCGCGAGGGAGTGCAGAGAGACAGAAAGGAATCAGGAAGCCACAAACCCGAGCCCTACAATCCCAAAGGGGAGTAGTGAACCCTCCACAAGCAGCTCAACAGACATAGTGAGAGTAGCACCAACCCCATACGCCACCCAATAGATGTCCTACATGCCCCAACCCCTGGTGCCCACCTAGGGCACCCTCCCCAGGATCTCAATTCTTCACCCCCAAATCCCTCCCTATCCCCCCCACCCTTGCCCTACCTACTCCCCCACCTCCAAGCCCTCCATTCTCCCCCAACCCCTAAGCCCTCCAGTATCCCCCAGCCCCCTGAGCCCTCCCTTCTCCCCCACTCCCCTAAGGCCCTCCCTCCCTTCCTCATCCCTCTCAACACTTCCTTTACCCCTCTCACCCCCCCCCCCAGCCTCCCCATCCCCCAAGCCCTCTTTTCTCCCCTCCCCCCCCCCCAAGCTCTTCCTCCTACATCACCCTCACCATACCAGATCTTCTCAGTCCCCACACACCCTAGATCCCCCAGGTCCCCCTTCATTGGCCCTCCATCCAGGCCCCTTCCTGTTTCCCTGCTTCCGGGAAGTAATAGGACCTGAGAAAGGACAGAAGAGAGTCAGTTTCATGGTGATGTACTCGAACGTAGATGGGATCACAAGCAAGGCAAGTGAACTCAGGGAAAGAGCACAAGAAGGTCCTGTAACTCAGATGTAATACTCAGATGTAATACTCAGATGTAATACTCAGATGAACTCAGATGTAATCGGACTCAGAGAAACAAAACTCTCAGAAATCCTAACGAATGTGGTGTTTCCCCAGGACTACACTCTAATAAGGAAAGAGAGGGAAGGAAGGGGAAGAGGTGGAGTGGCCCTACTAATGAGATAGGAATGGAGTTTCAAGGAGATGGTTACCCCAGGCTGCAAGGGATTCAGTGACTACATAACAGGCCCCATGATAATGGGAGGACCAAAAGTAGTAGTAGCAGTGATATATAACCCTTCACCAAATGACAGAAGACCCAGCCAAGAGTATGGCAACAACAATATGGCAGTTAACACTATAATTCAGAGAGCAGCCTCTGCTGCCTGTAGAAATAGATCCCATCTGCTCATCATGGGGACTTCAATCACGGAAGGATAGACTGGGAGGACAAGGAACCGCATGGAGTTGAGGATACATGGAGAACCAAACTAATGGAGCTGGCGACAAGAAACTTTCTAAGCCAGCATGTCAGGGAGCCCTCGAGGATGAGAGGAAACGATTAACCAGGAAGACTCGACCTAGTCTTCACCCTGAATGACTCCGACATGAGGGAAATCAGTTTCGAGGCCCCAGTAGGAATGAGCGACTACAGTGTATTGGTGTTTGAGTATCTGATTGAAGAAGGGTTATTGAGCTCGAGGAGGGAAACTGGAAACAAATGGCTATCATTCCGAAAGGGAAATTATTAGGAGATAAGAAAATTCCTAACAGATATAACAAGGGAAACAGAGCTCAGGGGAAAGACGGCCCAAGACATGATAGACTACATCACGCAGAAGTGCAAGGAATCAGCAAACAAGTTTGTCCTTGTCCAAAAGAAAAACAATGAAATGAGGATGAGAAACCCATGGTTTAATCAGAGATGTAGGCTAACTAAGCAGCAAAGTAAAAGGGCATGGAGAAACTATAGGAATACCAGAACAATTGAGAGCTGAGAAAGATACTAGAGTGCCAGGAATGAATGTGTCAGGTTGAGAAGAGTGGCAGAAAGACACTACGAAATGACAATATGCAAGATAGGCCAAAACTCAACCTAAATTGCTGCACAGCCACATCGGAAGAAAATCAACAGTAAAGAAAAAGGTAATGAAATTTAGGATAGGGGTAGACGGATTCACTACAAACAACAAAGAAGTGTGCGAGGAACTGAATAAGAAATTCCAGGAGGTCTTCACTTTAGAGCAAGGAGAAGTTCCGGAGATAAGGGAGGGAATAGTTAGCCAGGAACCACTAGAAGAGTTTGAGATTACCAGTGGGGAAGTAAGGAAGCTTTTACTAGAGTTGGATGTGACAAAGGCTATAGGCCCAGATGGAATCTCCCTTTGGGTACTAAAGGAAGGAGCAGAAGCACTGTGCCTGTCACTCTCCATAGTGTACAATAAATCACTGGCAACAGGAGAACTGACAAGAATTTGGAAAGCGGCTAATGTAGTCCCAATATACATGAATGGGGATAAACAGGAGACACTGAACTACAGGCCAATGTCCCTAACTTGCATACCATCCAAGCTGATGGAGAAGATTTTGCGAATAAAGCTAGTGGAACATCTGTAGCGAAAGAACTTTGTAACACAGCATCAACTTGGATTCAGGTATGGCAAGTCCTGCTTCACTGGATTAATTGAATTCTATGACCAAGCAACAAAAATCTGGCAATAAAGATAGGGGTAGGGGCAGACTGCATATTTTTGGATTGCCAGAAAGCCTTTGACACAGTGCCACACAAAAGGCTAGGGAAAAAGCTGGAGGGCCCTAGAGTAGGACTAGAGTGAAAGGGAAGGTACTCCATTGGATAAGGGAGTACCTAAGCAACAGAACACAGCGAGTCACTGTGAGGGGTGAGGAATCAGATTGACGAGACGTCACCAGTGAAGTCCTGCAGGGGTCAGTCGTTTCTTTCATTGTTTGCTGACGATACAAAAATAATCAGGAGGATTGAAACAGAGGATGATAGTGAGAGGCTACAAAATTACCTAGACAGACTGAATGAATGGTCAAACAAATGGGTGCTAAAGTTCAACCCAAGTAAATGCAAAGTAATGAAACTAGGCGGTGAAAACAGGAGGCCAGACACAGGATACAGAATAGCAGATGAAGTACTTCATGAAACGGACAGAGAGAATGATCTAGGAGTTGATAACATACCAAACTTGTCTCCTGAAGCCCACATAAAAAGAATAACGTCTGCGGCATAAGCGAGGCTTGCTAACATCAGAACAGCCTTCAGGATCCTAGGCAAGGAATCATTCAGAATCTTGTATACCACATATGTACGACCAATCCTGGAGTATGCGGCCGTAGCATGGAGCCCGTACCTTGTCAAACACAAGACGAAGCTGGAAAAAGTTCAGAGGTATGCCACTAGACTAGTCTAAGAACGAAGAGGCATGTGTTATGAGGAAAGGCGGCGGGAAATGCATTTCACGACACTGGAAGACAGAAGAGTAAGGCGTAAAATGATCACTACCTACAAAATCCTCAGGGGAATTGACAGGGTAGAGTAGAATAAAGTGTTTAACACTGTTGGTACGCGAACAAGGAGACACAGGTGGAAACTGAGTACCCAAATGAGCCACAGGGACGTTAGAAAGAACTTTTTCAGTGTCAGAGTAGTTAACAGGTGGAATGCATTACGAATTGATGTGGTGGAGGCTGACTCCATACACAGTTTCAAATGTAGATATGATAAAGCCCAGTAGGCTCAGGAATCTGTACACCAGTCGATTGACTGTTGAGATGCGGGACCAAAGAGCCAAAGCTCAACCCCCGCAAGCTCAAATAGGTGAGTACACACGAGGTTGAACACCTAAACCGGTTGCTGTACCTGGCCGCTGGCCTAGACCCCAACATGACACAACACAGTTACAGAAGGCGTTATGGAGCCTCCAAGCTACTGGGTGGGTGAGGTAGTGGGTTTAATGTCCAGTAGTGAGGTATGTGCTTGTAATACATACTCATACTTGCTCATACTTCACATAAATAGAAATAAACTCTTTATTAATATTGTTGAAGTGACTTTACTTGTGAATTATTTGTATGTGAGGCGGTCTCATGTCAGGTGAGGTGAATGACGTCACAGGTAGTTGATCCATCAGGGCAAGGTAGTCAAAAGGCGCGGCGGGCAGTGTGGTGCTGGCCGGCGTAGGGAGAGGTGCTGCTTGCCGTCCGCCACATTGGTGCTATTAATTAGTTACACTTCACAGTCCTGTGGAAGAGGTTACCTGCGCCAGGCTTACAGGCAAGTTACACTAGATGATAAGTTATTTTATCACAATGTATTCTGTTGGTAAACTAGTCTATATTTGCTGATTGCCTAATTAAGCATGGGTTACAAGATGTTAAAGCTTTATTTTAAATAATTCAAATACCTCTGGCTTAGTCCTTTGTAAATATAATGACATTGAGTAATAAATCTTTGTCTATTAGTCGAGACTTTGACCCAGCTGAAAACTTTTGATTATTAAAACAAAATTACATGCTAAAACGACCGTCATTGACTGTTCCACAACAGCGGCTCGGGTGTCAACTTTATTGAGACATGAACTGTACAAACGTATACAACTAATAACTTTATTGAACGTTCAACCAAAAGCCGGAGAAAAAATTAAGTATAGTCGTTAAATTCTGGCAGTTATAAGGTGTTTGTGAACTTAGTATTTCAGTCGTTGAAATACGGACCAAAGACTTTTAATCTAGCAAGCATCACATAACCCCCCCCCCCCCCACTTAATTCCATAGAAAAGCCTCACTGAAATAGTAATGTCACCAGAAGAAGTAACTACGGGAATTAGATGACAAAAGCCATAGCATCACACAGCCCATCCTGTGTGAATGAAACTAACCATCCTGAGTCAGTGTCGTCCACGCTGCAGCCAGTCCCAGGGACGACTTAATTAACATTAACGTCCTGTGTAACCAAGTACTATATTTTGTCAGATATAAGTAAATATTAATGTACTGTATGTATAAATTGCGTATAGGATTTGGATTGTTGTTGAAGGTGATTATAGTAGGCGAGTGAATTCTAACTTCTCCCTAAAATAATAAAAAAAAATTTGGACTGGATATACTAATTGGTCAATTGAGGGATTTTAGTAGAAATTAAAGAACTTGTATTGACGTTTTCTGACCGACGGAATAAATAGGTGGTTGAGGTTTAATACGAACACCCTGAGAGCTCTGCTAGAGAGGAATACGAGCGTTGTTGAGTCAGGTGTACAAGCCCGTCCTCAAACTACGGCCAAATGTCCAATGTTACAACCACCAAACAGCTGCTCGTGAATAATAAGCACTTTTCGCACGATTTAACCGATGACGTTCAGACCAATTCCTAAACTGTAGTTTGATGACTTTGTTCAAACCGAAACTAACTTCACCCACGTACCGAAAATACAAATTGTCAAATGAGTAAAGTCAACCTAACTATACACTAAGATTTAATGTTTAATAATAGTTTACGTATGATCAAACATTTTTAATGTCTTGTTAAAATGTGTTAATTGCTGTGGGCCAGAGCACACCTGCTTGATACCTGCTTGAAGGTGTTCTGGGAGTTGTTCTACTCCCCAAGCCCGGCCCGAGGCCAGGCTCGACTTGAGAGTTTGGTCCACCAGGCTGTTGCTTGGAGCGGCCCGCAGGGCCACATACCACAGCCCGGCTGATCGGAACTTCTCTTAGAAAACAGTCCAGTTTTCTCTTGAAGATGTCCATGGTTGTTCCGGCAGACGAGCATAGACGGAGGACACGTTATATATGAAGCGTTCTTCACGTTCACGTTTGGCTGCCCGGGTTAACGACCACTTGGCCGTTGTGTTGAGAACGGGTTGTGGATGTCTAGTCAGAGGTTGGGTTTTGCCCTAATGTGATAAGTCGGCCCTTTAGATCAACCAAAGTGTGACCTGATTTATTATCTAGCCCCCCTCACTGTCTGGCTCGTTGTCGCCGTAAGGGGGCTTGGTGGGCAGCTGCCGGAGTGTGATGATCCGTGCGTCAGTCCTCTGTCCTTTTGCAGCCTTATTCTCCTGCTGCTGCCTTTACCAATTTTGCCAGGCCCCTTTTCCTTTTACTCGTGTTTCTTTTTCTCCCCCCTCTTCTCCTATCAAATTGTCATTTCCTGCCGACCTTTTGCCTGTTTTGATTATTCTTTCGACCTTCTTTTGTTTTGACGCTCGTGTGTTTGAGGAGGCATACTCTTGCACCTGTAGAACTGTAGTACCCAACGTCTCGAGCGAGGGGACCCTTTTATTGTCAATCCTCCTTTCGTCACTGAACCCGCTCTCGACGGACTCATGGTTCTTAAGGTGGCGTTTGTGGGGCGTATACTCACGACGCACCCCTGGGGGCCCCCGGCAAGATCGGCGATAGCTTCTTGTTGGGTGTCCTGCCTCTAATTGTGGCTCCATGGTGGGTGTGGGGGCACATTCGTGAATGAAAGTTTTCCTCGTTTTCATGGCTGATAATGTTTCCCTTGTATTTTCTTAGGCTCGTAGGGTGGGCGACCAAGCCCCCGAGTCGGACTGTGTTGGAAGACCAGGCCCTGTAGCCCCTGCTGCATTGGGCCCCGACGTCCTGACTACTACCCTCAGCTCCCCTCCCTCCTCTGCGGTAGGGTCGAGTCCCCAGCCCCCAGTGGTGACCACCTCGTCCCCTGGCACGGCTCCGTCTCTCATTGTGACTACTGCGCCTTTTACCCCCATGAACTCCGGGGGTTCTCAACGCCGTTCCCGCCACGGCCGCACTCGCACGATCTCTTCCCGAAATGCTACTTACAACGCCTTGTTTGGTCCCGCTACATGGACTAAATACTTTGATCTCCACCATCTGGATTCTTCTTCTCCTGACGATTTCTCCCTCCATAAACACCTTGTTGATTCAGTAGATGCCTCTGTTACTTTTAACTCCACCAGTTACATTATGCGTGTCGTCGCTGCTGCTCCTCAGGATGCAGCTACTCGCTTAGCCGCTTTGTCCTACATTGGAGAGACCCCTGTTCGGGTCTCCAAGAACGCTCGGTTAAATGCCAGTGTAGGCACTGTTCTTCTCCCGCACCATGTTGCAACTGGTCTTCAGGACCTCAACGATTGCCATGAGGATATTAAACATATCCTCGAAGCCCAAGGCCATTTTGTCCTCCAGGTGGACACGTTTACTCGACCCCTTCGTGGTCATCGCCGTCAGCCCCTTTGAGTTGTAAAAGTCACCTTTGATAGTAGGACCCTTCCGCCCTCTATTATTCTTGCTGGTGCCAGATGCTCCGTTCAGGAGTACATTCCCTCTCCTAGACTATGCAATAAGTGTTGGAAGTTCGGGCACGGTGTCCTCAAATGCACCAGTACTGTGTATCTGTACCCCGTGTGTGGGGACGATAGTCATTCTAAGTCCGAGTGCACTTCTCCCCAGGCTCGCTGCCTCAATTGCGGTTAAGCCCATCCTACCTTCTCCCGCTCGTGTATGTACTACAAACTCGAGGAAGCCGTCCTCAACTTGAAGCACCGTGATTGTCTGTCTTCCTGAAGCGAGACGCCAAGTTCGTCGTCTAACCCCTTTCGCGGGCGTCTCCTACGCTCGCGTGTTGCGTTCTACCTCTCCTCGTCCTTCCCGTCTTCCTCAGTCTCACAACCGTTTCCAGGCCTTAAACCCGACCCCACCCACCACCACCTCCCCTATTCCTTTGCCACTGGTCCCAGATGATCTCCCTCCCGCTTCTCCATCTGGGATTTCCCCCCCTTCCTACCCAGTCCGGTATATCTTCTTTGTCTTCTTCTCCATCTCCCCCCACTTTCTTCCCGACCCTCCCCCCAGTCTCTTGACCCTCCACGCCACCTGTCTGTCCAGGCTGATATCCATCATCCTCCCAGCAATCTTCGTGTTGTTCGCTCTCGTTCTTCTTCTCCTGCTGAAACCATTGAGTCTGTCGCCCGGTACGTTGTTACTGGAACACCTGTCTCTTTGAGCCAGAAACGTAAGCCTGGCTCCTCTCCTTCTTCCTCTTTGGCGGGTAAGAAGGTTTCGCTTTCTTCCTCGCCCCCTCCCTCTGACTGTCACTCTATCCCCTCCCATTTCAGTGGTCGAACCCGTCTCTGATATGGAGGTTTCTTCCACCCCCGATTCTCTCTGTTGCTGCCCTTCCTGAGGTGCACTCCCTGATTTCTGCACCCCCCCCCCCTCCCTTTCCTCCAACTGTCCTTGCCTGCCCCTCTCAGTTGTCTCCTCCTCCTCCGAACCCCATCAGTCCACGTCTGGTCTGTTCTCTCGCTCCCTTCCCTCTCTCCTTACTAAGTTTACCCATGCCCCCTAACCCTGATTTTGCCGACCCTGCTCCTGACCCTGCTCATGACCCTAAGATCCTTTAATAAACTGTGTTCCTCTTTCCCATATTTTTTCTTGTTCTCTGTTACTGTCCTTTCTCTTTGATAATGTCTATTCTTCAGTGGAATATTCGTGGATTTTATGCCAACTTCCATGAACTCCAACTTCTAATTACACAGTTTACACCACTTTGTGTTTGTCTCCAGGAACCAATGCTTAGTGCTCGTCCTGGTCACTTTCGTGGTTATTCCTTTCTTTCCCCTCCCCCAGCTCTTGCTGGGGCCCATAACTCTACTGCTCTCTTAATTCGTTCTGATATTCCCTTCGTCCCCCTACTTCTTCCGTCCCCTATCCATTGTTCTGCTGCCCGTGTTTTTGTGGGTAAATGGTATACAGTCTGTTCCACTTATCTCCCTCCAAATGTCCCTCTTTCCCTCCCCGATCTTTAGCAGCACCTGGACTCCTTGCCAGAGCCGGTGCTCCTTTTTGGGTGATTTAAACTGTCGACATTCCCTCTGGGGTGATGTTCTGACAAACACCCGTGGCCGTCTTCTCGAACCGTTCGTCCTCGCTTCCCCTCTGTCTCTTCTGAATTCTGGTGAGCCCACTCATGTGGACTCTTGAACTCGCACCCTTTCCTGTCTTGATCATTCTCTCTGCTCGTCGTCCCTCTACTTAGATTTCACGTGGCAGGTTCTTGATGACCTCCATAAGTGATAATTTCCCCATCCTCGTTTCTTTTTTCTTTCCACTCTCCCCTTTCCTTCCCTAGGTGGCAGTTTGCCAAGGCTGACTTGTGCCTATTCACCCTCCGCGCTACTCTCTGACCTCTCCTCTCTGCCTCTTCCTCGCGCCCTCCTCCTCGCGCCCTCCTCCTTTTTTATGACAGTCTTCAACGCTGCCTTCAGCTCTATCCCTCACTCTTCCTCCCGGGGCACACGGAAGTGTGTTCCCTAGTGGAATGCGGACTGTGCTCGGGCTGTCCGCTGTAAGCGTGCAGCCTGGAAAAAACACCGCCACCGGCAGACGGCTGATTCTTTTATTCTGTTTCGGAAGGCAAGTGCGGTGGCCCGTAGGACCATCCGTACTGCTAAACGTGAGAGTTGGAAATATTATGTTAAAACCATTACGTCCGATACTCCTCTACCGCAGATCTGGAAGAAGATCCGCAAGTTTGTTCCAGATGTCTCGCCGGTTCTCCGTCTCCGTGGGACTCGTGTGGCGGATCCAGTGAAGGTCGCGGCCAAACTGGGTTCCCACTTTTCTTCTGTTAGCTCTGGTTCTCATCTTCCTCAATCCTTCCTTCTTCGTAAGCCTGTTCTTGAATCGCATCCTTTAAATTTCCACACTCTTCTCCGCCTTCCCTATAACGATCTTTTCTCTCTTTATGAACTTCAGTCTACCCTGGCCCTCTGCGAATCTACGGCAGCGGGCTCGGATGACGTTCATTATGAGATGCTTCGCCATCTCCCTCCGTGCACGTTTCAGTATTAACTGAATCTGTATAACCAGGTCTGAGAGTCGTCGTCCGTCCCTGAGGACTGGCTCGATGCCGTTGTACTCCCTATTCGGAAACCAGGGTCTCTCGGTACGTCCCCTAAGGATTTTCACCCTATTGCTCTCAAGAGTTGTGTTTACAAGCTGTTTGAGCGTATGGTAAATGTCGGTCTGATGTGGTTCTTGGAACACCACCACCACCTCTCTCCTTCTCAATTTGATTTTCGCAAGTGCCGCAGCACGACTTATGTCCTGGTGAACTTGGAGGTCCATATTCGTACTGCTTTTGCTGCGAAGACCTCCGTTGTTGCTGTCCTTTTTGACCTGGAAAAGGCTTATGACACGACTTGGAGATACCATATTCTGTCCCAACTTCGTTCTTTTGCCCTTCGTGGTAATCTCCCTCTCTTCCTTCAAAGCTTTCTCTCTCGTTGTACCTTTCGAGTCAGGCTTGGTGCCACTCTCTCTGCCTCTTTTCGACAGTATGAAGGTGTGCCCCAAGGTAGTGTTCTGAGTACTACTCTTTTTCTGGTTACCCTCAATGGTCTCCTTTCCTCCCTTCCTTCTGGCATCTTCTCCGCTCTTTATGTTGATGATCTTGCTCTTTGCTGTCGAGGTGATGATTCGCCTCTCCATCAACGGTGGCTCCAACTTGCGATTGATGCCGTGTCATCTTGGGCCACCAATCATGATTTCAAGTTGTCTACTACTAAGACTTGTGCCATGACTTACTCGGAAGCGGGTCGTTCTTCGTCCCTCTTTATCACTTTATGGTCAGCCCCTTGAGTACAAAAATTCCACGAAGCTTTTGGGGTTTTTCTTTGACACTCGTTTGTCTTGGTCGCCCCATGTCTCTTACCTCCATGTTGAATGCTCTAAGGCCCTTAACCTACTTAAGGTTTTGTTTCATACTTCTTGGGGAGCGGATAAGTGCACGCTCCTCTATTTGCATTCCCCTCTCGTCCTGTCTAAGCTCGATTATGATTGCCCTGCATACTCTTCTGCTTCTCCTTCTCCTACTCTTCGCCATCTTGATCCTTTGCACCATACGGGGTTGCGCCTCGGCTCTGGTGCTTTTCGTTCAACTCCTACCCTCAGCTTGTACGCTGACATTGGCTGTCTGTCTCTCCAGGATCGCCGTGATCGCTACAGTCTTCGCTATCTTGCACGATCCTTACAGCATCGTCTCACTCGCCTCTGTCGTGCTTTGACTTTTACCCTTCCTGTAGTTCCTATTCCTCTTCACCACCTTCCTCTTTCTCTCCGTTTGTCTCGCTCACAAGATTCTCTTTCGGTTCGTCTTACTAATGTTTCTCCTCGTATTGTTCCCTCCTTGCCCCCGTGTAGCATCCCCTTCCCAAATTTTGTATTTCTCTGACACGCATCACTAACGCTTTTACCCCTTCTACAGTTCTGAAATGCCTCTTCCTTGAGCACTTCTCTTCTCACTCCCACTCCGTTCCCATTTTCACCGACGGGTCAAAGTCTGCTGACGGTATGAGCTACTGTTGTTTTTCCTGACCACACTTATGTGTCGCCTTCCTCCGGAGGCTAGCATCTTCACAGCAGAA
Organism: Procambarus clarkii; assembly: GCF_040958095.1. Lineage (NCBI taxonomy): Eukaryota > Metazoa > Arthropoda > Malacostraca > Decapoda > Cambaridae > Procambarus > Procambarus clarkii. Next base: position 37,342,380 of record NC_091190.1, read on the forward strand.
CTCTCCGCTATTATCTATGCTCTTCGTCACCTGGTTTCCTAGGGGCAATCCTCCTTCATGGTAGTAGTTGACTCTCATAGTGCCCTCATGGCTTTAGGGTCCTTTAATCCAGTCCACCCTGTGGTCATCGAGATTCAACATTGGCTGTTTCTTATCTGCAGTAAATTAAAGTCTGTTGCATTTTGCTGGGTTCCCAGCCATGTTGGTGTCTCTTTAAATGAGCATGCGGATGCTGTGGCTAAGGACGCTATCCGCACTTGTCCCATCTCCCATAAAGGTGTTCCTTATTCTGACTTTTACCCAGTTATTAATGCCTCCATCCTTGCCCGATGGCAGAGTTGTTGGTCTTCTGTTCTTGGTAACAAACTGCGTACTCTCAAGAGTTGTGTGTCCGTGGCCTTCCTTCTGCCACCGTAACCGGCGGTGGGAAACGGCTCTGGCTAGGTTACGTATTGGCCATACCCGTTTAACTCACGATCACTTAATGGAGCGCCGCCCTGCTCCTTAATGTCCGAATTGCATTGTTCCTCTTATGGTCGTACATATCCTTGTTGAATGTCCTGACTTCCAGGACGAGCGTGTCTTGTTTTCCGACTGTCCCCTGCGGTCGCTTGTCCCTCGATAGAATTCTTGGCGACTCGGATACTTTTGATATCTTTGCCTTATGCGTTTTTATTCTCGTATTGGCATCCTTGGTGATATTTAGAGCCCTCTGATTATCTCGCACATTTGATGGTACTATATAGCCTTCCCGGTTTGGTGACTTCTACTGATAATTACTTACTTATTATCTAGCGGGATATTTCTCCCTATACAAGACGGGTTGAATCAGTCTTTTTGAGGTATTTAATATAATGTGTAATTTCATGTACATGTGCACAAGTACATCAGTACTGGTGTACTGGTACACCAGTACCAGTAGGAATCGAGGGATTAAAATTACTTTGAAAAGCGTGTACGAATCGAATTTGATCATTATGTATTATATATATTTATTTCCACAAGTACAACAGGTTTAGGGAAAACGTTTATTAATGTTAAATGTTTAACACTATAACTTGAAGCGGTTATCTACTACTTGATAAACCATTTTATGATAAGTAAATCATTCTTCTTGCACGTAATTGGAACATTTAGTGATGGTGGCGATATAGTTAATGTTAAACTAGCATTTTCGGTAACATTTCAATCTTCTTCCCCCTCCGCCCTTCTATTAGTCTGTCTTCTATCCTACCAATCCAATCAATTATAAAATATATATATATATATATATATATATATATATATATATATATATATATATATATATATATATATATAATTATAATATATATATATATATATATATATATATATATATATATAATTATAATATATATATATATATATATATATATATATATATATATATATAATTATAATATATATATATATATATATATATATATATATATATATATATATATATATATATATATATATATATATATATAATTATAAAATATATATATATATATATATATATATATAAATATATATATATATATATCTATATATCTATATCTATATCAAGAGATATATATCTCTTAATAATTTTTTAGGAGGGGTACCACCTCTGGTGCAAGTGTAGGGACCCGTAGCCTCAGAAGAAAATAAAGAGTACTCAGAGAAGACCTTGTGGATCCTCACTGAACACTTTGATATTTTCTTCTCCTACCACCCCTATTCTTTTGGTATGTGTGTATATTTATCTAATTATTTGAAAATGTCATTACACAAAAAGTTACAATATTGATTACATGCAGGGTACAAGGCTGCTTGTCACAAGTTGAACAGCTCCTCAGATGGCTGGCAGGAACCATGGATGCAATGAGCATTTCCTCTCTGGATTGCCACACTAAGGCGCTGAAAAAGAAAACTGGCAGCTCTAGGATCTCTAGTTTCGATTAGCTTAGACCCCAACTCCTTCAAAAAGCTAGCAGCACCTTTACCCCAGGCACCAAGTGTCTGAGGCAATGGGGACAAAATTGTAGTGGTGCTCAAGGTCTCTGTATTTACGTGACTTGGCCGCTTCTCGGTGATTGGCAGCTCCTCCTGCTTGTGTAGCACTGAAGTCAACAGAGGTATTGGCTAAAGTTGAAACGCAAGTGTAGTCCCACACCAACTGTCTACCATTCTTCCAGGGGTTCACCGTGATTCTGTCTGGCCGACCGACAGGCTCATCAGAGTTGCGAGACATTAGGTAACAGGGCTCTCTCTCTGCTAGACAACCGGCTGTGGTAAGGCTTCTCTTAATAATGTCATTGACCTCGCCGTGTCTTGCCTGCCATCCTCCTGTCCTTTGGCAGAAAAGGCCATGCTGTCTCTATCTGTCGGCCTCTGCCTCGCCGCAAATACACCTGTATTCGGTGTGGATTGGGGCAGCGAGGCAGAAAGCCACGGCAATTCGGAGGGCCTGCGGTGTGAGACGGGTGCCGGTTGCTGACATTGGGGTTGCTAATTGGAAATCACCTGCATGGGGGAGCGGCTACAGCTCTAAGTCGGGCAGTGTCATGTAGTGTTGTCGCAGCTTCTAGCAAAAGTCGCAGCTTCTTGGTCGGCAATGGGGCGATCCCAGCTGGATTGCTTAAGGGCTTCAGAAGGCGGTGGTTGGGGTGCTGGCCCTGTGAGAGACCCATTTGGTTGTGCAGTCTGTGAAGCTGGGATCATGTACCCCTGCTTGTTGAACTAGGTGCTCAGGTAGGATTTCCTTCACCAAGTTGTCAGACCCCACTGAAGAGGACAGGAACGCTGGTACAGCAATTTGTGTTGCTGTGCGCACGTCAAGGCCCCCGAGTCTGACAGGAAGGGAGGCCTGTTTCCCCTGTGAGTCGCTGAGGGAAAGATTGAGGGCTTTTTCTAGTGTTGATTTCAGCAAGCTGTCGTACTCCTCTAATTTAATATTGTTGAAAGATGGCGAACATCTTAGAAAGTAGGTCAGCCTGGGGAGGGGCAAGCATCTGGTGATGAGGTAAAGTGCATCATGAGCATCGATGTCTTCAATCCTCTCGTTCATCCTCTTCAGGTCAGTGATCTTCTTACTAAGGACCCCATCGATGGCATTCCTTCCAAGAGGAGCACCTAGGAGTGTGCTGTCCTCAGGGTTGGTTGGATGAATGTCAGGCAAAACAACCTTTATTTGCTCTATTATGCGCTGGTTGGTGTAGGTTATTTCGCACTTGGAAGGGTTCAGGGTGAGGCCTAGGCTTGCTCCTTGCTCCTGAATTATTCTTATGTCGTCCAAGAGTGAGGCTGGGGAGCCAGCTAGAGTACCATCGTCCAAAAAACAAATGTTGAGCTAACTGGACAGGTTATCGGTGACTTCCTTGATAACTAGGCAGAAAAGAAAAAGAGCAAGGGGGTCACCCTGTTGGACACCTTCTTGTGATTCAATTTCATGTTCCCCAAAAAGCAGAGTTAGATTCTTGCTGTAGCATGAGTTTACAAACGGGTAGAGGAAAGGAAAAAGGCGATGAACTGCACTGAGTACTGCATCCCTTCTAACCAGATTGAAAGCATTTTTGAAGTCCAGCTTTATCAGGGCTTTTTCATCCGTAATGTTGGCAATGTAGGCTCTAGCTGCATGAGCCGCTGCCTCACACCCTTGGGGAATGCCAAACCCAAGCTGTTTTGGCTTCAGCATGTCGGCTGCTGCCTGACTAACTGCTCTAGCAGCAGCCTTAGCGACGAGACGCCGGAGTGAATTGCCCACAGCTACCGGTCTGATTCCTCCATCTTTTTTCCTCAGGGCACAGAGGGTAGCGCCAAAAAAGAGGCCGTATGGTCTCTGGTATGTTGCCAGCTAGACATGTGTTGGCGAATCTAGTTAGTTCCACCAGGAGGCCCTGTGCAATGTCTCCCAGTGCAGGGTTTGAGCATTTGTTTGATTTGGTTGGGTCTTAGTCCTATGAACCCACCTGCTGATCCTGGTGGGAG